>NC_056743.1:1368975083-1369147583 GCF_019279795.1 Protopterus annectens
TCATTAAAAAAAAGTTTAAAATTTTAACATTAATTATGCATCCATATAACCATGACATAAATGACTCTCAATATTTAGTTCTTTAAACCTTAAGTAATAACAGCATGCAATGTCAAAATTAAGTTTGCCATACCTTCAATTACTCCAGTATCTACAATATGAAATGCTACTCCTGTCAGCCCTGTAGTATTGTAACATTTACTTCCGGGTGGCTTGTGCTATTGGATTGCAGGACTGCAGCACCCCCCCCCCCAGCTGTAAAAGAAAAGAAAACTTGCTGAAAATACAAACACAAGTCCCAGAACATCCGTCTCCCAATATCCAGACTGCTGGTGAACCAGTCTGGAGCATGTACAGGAATATGGACTGCTGCTGAAACAGTCCAGATTAGGAAGACAGCATTCAACAGCAGCGATCCCAAAAATCTACACAGTTACAACTGCATAGACTGGAAGGGGATCGGACTGCAACGTCTGCTGGCTGGGTAGCAGCTTGCTCTCACGGGAAGGGGATCAGACTGCTTTTGCTCTTGCTGGCTTTTTAGTGCAGATGGACTAACTTTGCAGCAATGGAGCTGGACTTTTATCAACGGACTTATCTACTCAGGTAGTGTGCGTGTGCGTGTGTGTGTTAAATACCCCAGTTAAATATACCTGGTGGCTAGACTCAAACCCTGTATTTTGGGAGCAGGTAGCAAGAGTTTGAATTCCCTACCCACCACCACTTGTGAAAATTTTGCCTAATATATTTATTGTTGTGAAATCAAATAATGACCGGCATTTGCATTTCAGGCCTATTCTTCAGAAAGTACATAGTAATGCAAAACCTTTTATTCAACCAATTTTCTGTTTTTAAGATCAATATTTGAAATTTGTCCCTGTTTTTGAGACTGTATTCCCCATTATTGGCTTTGACTAGGTGTTTTGATCCAAGAGGTTGAGAGCTATGGTGAGAACTGAATTCACTAAATGATAGCCATTTAAGTTTCAGTCTACCTGTCTTTCAAGAAATAGCTGATTTAGCATAGTGGTATGGTTCTTTGACTGCAGTGCACAGGGTCCTGGGTTCAAGACTTGGCAGTAAAATGCATGGTGGTAACACAGCATTTTAGTCTAGTAACTTTCCAAGATTATGCAAGCTATGTTTAAAATTTGTCCCTAGTTTTTGGGCTTTTACCCCCCCAGTACATTTTTACTTTTTCCAGATTTCTTGTGCTTCATAGTTGAGAAATACAGTTGAGTGTCGTGTGGATTTTACAAGGAGCGGAGAGCTTGAAGAGAAGTTTAATTCTGCTTATGGTGAGTCTGCTTGTATTTTTAATAGCACAACAGGTAGTGTACTTGCTTTTGATGCAGAAGGCTGTGGGTTCTACTCCCACAGTATGTAGATGCATTGCCGATACTGTACTGTGTTGTACTTTTCAAAGGAGTGGATGCTGCAGTCCTGAGAATGTCCTCTTTGGTGGAGATACCTAGTAACAATGAACCTGTTATCAGTTTGCCATCCATTTCCTATTGCAATATTACTAGCTTACCATTTTTTCAATGTAACATAGGCAATTTATTCCTCAATGGCAACAGGCACTTTATTTGTAGATGACTCAATGAAATATAAAGTTGGTTGGCTAGCAGCAACCTCTTCATTAGTTACAGATCTCTCTAATGTGGCATTATTCAGATGACTTTTTACTTCTGCAGAGATTGCACATGTTTACGGATACTGGTGGATTGTAGAAGTTTTGAGTAGACTTTTATGATTGAAATGTTCTGAACTGGGCAGTTTTGTCATTATCGGTGCATGCATTTTGTTTCATTGTTTACTGGAAAAATGTTCAAAAGAATACATTTAAAATGACCTCTGACAGCTGTACTGTATTATACAAGGACTATAATTTAATACAAGCAGGAAGGTGTTATCAAAACACATGTATGTTTCCTGTGCAAGAGGTCTAGGATTTGAAAACAGCTCAAAGTTAATCTTTATCTGCCAATGGCCAGATGTATTTTCTTTGAAGGTGTGTTTCAATGCTGTTTCAATTAATGTGAGTTTCAAGAGCAGAGAAGTTTTAATGCCAAGTCTATTTTTATTGTGAGACTGCATTGCTTTGTTTAGAACATGTCTATTAGTGTTTGTGCTCTAAAATGTAAAATAAAACTTTTAAATGAAATCCAAATCATTGTAGAAGTAAAGCAGAAAGAACATTACAGTGTTCGTGGTAACCAAGTAATGGGACATTGCAATATCCACAGCGGGGAGGCTCCATTTGACCATGATTTTGTGAGGGAGGAAGGCCGGCAAACTCAGACAGCCTGGCTGAACTATACCTCTAAACTGTCCAGATCTTTGCAGAATGAATAGGTTTTTCTTATTATTTTGGTTTGTTCCTCATAAAATGTGTGGTTTTCTGGCAAATTGTTTAGGAATGAAGTCACTAAATAATGACAGACATTGAATTTCAGACATCATACTCTTCAGAAAAATGCATGCTAAAGCAAGACCTATTGTTCAGTCAACTGTCTAAGTTTATACAAGAGCAATTTCTAGTACTGTTTGTATGTTCCCCCAATATATTTGGCCTTGCCCAAATTTCCTGCATTGAGGATGAGAGGCACACACAAATAAATCACTTTATAGAATTAGGTATATCCAAACCTCTCAACTGTCCCAAATTTTGGCTCAAAATGTTGCTCTCCCCCAAATAATCCCTCCACAAAACAGCACATTTGGAAGAAAATATGGAGGGTTTACAATTAATAAATAATTGTAATGGTCAGAGTTATAGTTTACTTTTAATTTCAGAAATGCATGTAGATTCTTTTATTTTGTCAGCTGCTCTAGTTAACAGTACTGATACTAAAAGTATCCCTTGTTTGACAGGTTCCCAGCTGCATTGTATGGCTATTTTATATTTTTGCATCACATTTTGGTTTCTGTTTTCTTAAAATTGTGTTTCTCTGGCAAATTAGTGGCAAATCATTAAAATCTGAAGCTAGAAAATAATGACAGACATTTGAGTTTCAGATTTCATACCCTTCAGAAAATTCATACTAATGCATGACCTACATTTCTATTATCTAAGTTTATAAGAGCAATATTTAAAACAATTGTCCTTATTTTTGGGCTTTTGTCCCACTTCTGTTTATGACTTTGTCCAGATTTCTTGCTCTGAGCATGAGAGGTATGACAAATGTGTCAGGGCCATCACCGTCAGTCAGAGACATTTCAAATTGTGACATACGTGTTGCACCCCACTCCCCCACGTAGTGACTCTGGATGTGTCCAAGTAGGCAAGAAGCAGTTATGCAGTGTAAGTGTACAGAGTATCCCCCCTTCCAAGGTAGACACAAGTACTACAGTAGCTTTTCATCTGTCCTTGGTTTTGCAGAATGTTCTGGTTTTCTGTCATATTTTTCTACTGTTGATTTATGCTTCTTCTTATTCAGAAAATGCATGCCGTTGCAGTGCTTGTTGCTCTGTGTTTAAGTAGCAATGATTTAATGACCAATCAGGTTAGCTTGTCTGAGACTGTAAGATGCAATTAAGCTTTAATAAGCATACTGTTAAACAATTACCAACATTGAAAGCCTTTTTGTTGTTGCCAGGCAGAGAATATTTACATAACTCGATAGCGTATACGCCTTATGTATTGAAATGCATATGACAGTATTTGTAATAAAGGCAGGTTGGGAACATCATCAAATAGGCACATTTTAAAGAGGTCTCAGACAATTTGGGATATATGAAGTTTTATATCATGCTGCCACAGTGAGCATTTTTTCTGTTAATGAACAAAGTTTGAATGAAACATTTAAATCAGAAATCCTCAGCATGATATGTGATTGGCTTATGTCTGCAGTTATTTGCTTTCTGTAGCTGAATTTGTGTAATTATGAGTCATAAATGCACTTAAAATGCTCTATAGCATCTCATGATGTTCATTTGATGAAGAACATATTGCAACAAATTGCTTGGGAAGAGGGATGTACGCACTGACATGTACATTTCTACTTCGGACAGAGAACATACCAGCTGCCACTGTATACAATCTTTGAAGAGAACAATATACAATGACAGTGACAACATTAATAAATTTCAACACAGTTGAGGAAGTCAGTCATATTATTCCTGTACTCACTCACCTGAATGAATTCTGGCTTTAGTGTTACCAATGCATTGCAATGCCCTTATGCTGTATACATGTATTTTCGAAAAAAAAGACAACTACAGATCTTACACTACCCTCACATAAACCACAACGCATCCTCGTCTCTTAGATTACGAGACATTTTAAGTGCGCACTGCTGTTACACTCATAACTTGTCAGTGAACAGTTGAAGTCTACTGTAGTAAACATGTTGGCCATTCCTAATATACTGCTAAATTTACACATTCACTCTACTTAATTCATCAAATTAAAAAAAAAAAAAAGTTCCTTCACTGGAAAACTGCCTCATTATATTGTCACATATGCAATTCTCTGCTCAACAATGGATTAATTTAAAAAATGTGTTGTGTTTCTTATGTAACGTGTAGCATTCTTATCTCACTCATCATTTGCCACCCCAGTCTCACAACCGCACCATGTCGATGCTTAAACAATTGTTACTGTTGGAATCACTTGATAACATGGGTGAGCCATGTCAGCAACAGCTTGCTTCTCCTTTGAGCTGCTTCTCATTAAGTCTTTGCAGCAAAACAGCTCAGCTCTTTGCAGATCAAGAGGTTTTGCTTTGCAATGAAAAAGATTTAAGGAGTTAAATGAGACAACCTTTAAAGATAAAAATGGAACAAGGACCCTTTCTACTTGCTGTATCCAGCTTATCTTTTGATCCCTTCCAGGCTTGCTGCTACATAGAAAGGAAAGGCTTTAAATTCTCCTGTGAGGTCACAGGACACTAATCACAGTATCATACAGCTGTCTTAGGCATACAAGTATCTGAGATTTTTCTAGAGAGCTTCATTCTGAACAGTAATGGTTGTTTTTAAACTTATACAATACCAAGTGATGCACCTTGGACATGGAGCAGGACTCAGCACATACAGTATTTGCTTATGACACTTGAAACAGATGCAGTTGTGAAACATGCTGAAAAAATAGAATGTCTTTTTTTTTTTTTTTAAGAAATAACTCCTGTTATTCATTATATGAAGTATTACTCTTTATTCCATTTCTTACAATGAATGTGTTTGGAAACAGGTGCTATATACAACACAATCACAGTCTTAATTGATATTCCATTTACAGCAAATACGCATTGCTTAAAAGTAACAAGTACAGATCAGGTAAATGCTAAGATAAAGCAAACACTTTCAATAGTATGTTATACTTTGATAAACTGTTTGCAACACTTTGAAAAGTCCCACATTTATGGTAGCATTTCTTCATACTCTATTCTGCATTCAGAGCAGTGGTCCCAATGCATGCAAGCTGTCCTTAATGGAGTTACCATTGTGATGCTGCTCCAGACTATATTGTTTTTTTAGTGAACCTCACCATCTCAGAAAATATGAGTCTGACCCACAAACATTCTCCACAGCGAGCATGTATTTCATCTTGAATGTATTGGTTTTGGCATTGTTAGTCTAGTGTGCCTTGATGTAGATGACACAATGACACATTGCTCCAGACTGCACAGGTTCATAGGTATTTACTAGGCTGATGATGGCAAGGGCCTTTTTAAGCCTAGCCATGCATCCCAAATCTCTGACAAGTTCTGGTATCCTTGATAAGTGAAAGCAGGGGAATTAAAGATGAAACAGTTACAAACATAGCCATGGGAGTGTAACAACAGGAGGTACTGCCATCAATGCCAGGAGAAATAAGGTAGTGGATGTAGGACTTGTGCCAGCACAGCTAACTGGAATTTTGTAACTAATTATATGTCATTTGTACAGATGCTTGTGCTCAAAATATATTTGTGAGGTTTGCTTGTGTTAAAATGTACCAACAGTGCGTCCTGCTAGAATGAAAAGAAATGTACATGTATTATTGTAACTGAATTAAATATATATACGAAAAAAACAAATTCAAAACTCCAAGGTAAACGAACAGGCAAGGAGGCTAGATTCAATCCAACATTTATTCACAAATTCCACAGGTAAAGTAAGCACTTTCGGTTGGCAAATAGACAACCTTCTTCAGAAATTAAATTCTAAAATTAAATGAGAATTTAAACAAAACAACATAATGACATAATTTCATCCTAATCATGAATTAAAGTCACACTCACCTTATATTAACTAGATTAATTAGAATATAAAATGTAAAATATATAAGACCACAAGACCTCCATATAGTCATTCTTATAAAAATAGAAAGCAAATGTATGAAAATAAATAACCTTAAAAAAGTGTTACACTTTTAAAATTGTATAAATATACTTAAATATATTATATTATTGTAATTAAAGTCTCTCCAAGGATTTAAGTTTTAACAAACATTTCAGGGAGGTCTTCTGGTCTTATATATTTTACATTTTATATTCTAAGTTCTCCTAAAATAGACAGTCTCCTCTGTTTTTCATTCACTACTTTTTCTCCCAAATACTTGTAGTTCTCCAACTATCACAACTAGCCCTTCAGGCCACATTGCTCAGCTCCAGTTTATACTGCTTCCCATCACCCCATAACACATCTACTGTCTTCAGCTACTAAAGCTTAATGGAATTTCCTCTACTATATTATAAACATTTACACCTTCATCTGTATGTCACCGCCCACTTAACCATGTCAGCCCCCCTCATTACAATACTTCTCATTCTGCGCATGCTTACATTCTCAACTTCTACAATCTCATCAAATGTTCATCTCTTCTGTGTCCCTGCTTGACAGAGGTACAGTAAACACACCTTAAAAGGGCTACCTTCTGTGACCTACTATACAGAGGCACAGTCAACTAATCTAAAAGGGTGGTGAAAGCCAAACGTACTCTGGCTAGGCTTATAAATGCCCTAGGGCAGATAGCCTAGTATCAACCTATGAACCATTGCTTACCCTCCATTCCAAACCAGCATGCACATCTATCATCAGAACCTGCTTCTTAACAGAATTAACAAGCATAGGCCATTTAATGTTCCTCGTATAATAATAATCAAGCAGAACTGCCCAAATGACACCCGACCTTTCAACTTTTACCTCACAGCTCCACTCCAAAGAACTCATGCATCCCAGCATAACAAGCTAATGGTATTAACATTTGCTATAAGGCTGGGAGCATTAACATCCTTCTTATAGGAAGTTACAGTAAAACCAAGCCTCAAGGACCTCCTTTCCCTAAAAACTAAACATACAATGAAAACATAACTATTAAATTCAGTTAGCATCAGAAACAAGCTAGAGCAAACTGACCCCTTCCTAAACACCCAGACATTGTGTGACTCACAAAATCTTTGATAAAATATGATGCCCCAACCTTAGCCACTATTTTTCTGTTTACAGCTAATTCTTTAACAGTTGGCCAGGATCAAGAGCTGGGGGAAAGATAATAATCTTAACAGAAATGACAGAGTCCCTGTTAAGCCAAAACACTTCCTCTAATGAGCATGACCCTAAATGGCAAACCTTAAATCTCCAATTTAACAAAAACAGTTATGTTATTTTAGGTGAAGGATAAAGCCCTATTGCCCAAATGACCCATATTAAAGTAGACGGTCTGGTACTGGATGATGCTGGCAGGAATGATGGACATGCCCATTATTGTGAGGAGGGATGGCTTAACACATGCTTGGGAAGAATGACTTGTATGCAGGCATATTCTTCCTGCTTTACACCAGAAAGACCACATGCTTGTGCCCTGGACAGGTGGTGGGTGTATACATATTGGTATATGCTTCTGAGAAAGTGGGGGTAAGTGAAATGTGTAACATGCCCTTACATGCTCAACCCTCATAATGCATAAATGAGAATGCACAGGGATGCAAGGATCAACTGATAACCTCTGATGGCTACACAAATGATGTTCCGTTGATTGGATCTCACCCATGGTGCGACATGCTGCATGGTGAAGTGCTTGTTGGTTAGCAAGTAGCATGGGGAAATATTGTCATAGGGCTAACCTACCTTTCACTCTCCAAACTTAATTTCAAGCAACTGATTAATGAAATGTTGCAACATTTTGCTGCAGAAGACGACATTACCTCTTTGGTGACTGTAATCTGAACCTGCTCATG
This sequence comes from Protopterus annectens, assembly GCF_019279795.1. NCBI lineage: Eukaryota > Metazoa > Chordata > Ceratodontiformes > Protopteridae > Protopterus > Protopterus annectens. The sequence continues at coordinate 1,368,983,252 of NC_056743.1, forward strand.
CACTCCACTGCAGAAACTAGAGCCATCCTTATTGAATATGGCCTCATTCAGATTATTAAAGTACCTAAAGGATCCAACTTTAGATTGGGAAAATACTCCTTCTGGATCTTGTCATCAAAAATGCATTGCACAGGAATCACAAGCTTATATATCCTTCTTCTCTCCTAGAACTACTGACTCCATAGCATTCAACCTAATTATTATCACCAACAAGTCACCTCCTAAACCTAGCTCTTACTAACTCATAACATAAAAATATATATCCTATAAGGGGAAAATTCTAAAATTAACTTGTTAACCTTTCTTCAATTAAATAACCTCTAACAATCACTCTTACATCTGCACTCCAGCAGCAGAAAAATATTTTCCAATATTAGCAAAAAGTAATACAGAAGCAGTCCACAAACTTGTCAGAAGTGAGCAACCACAGTCATAAAATATAAAAAACGCATTTAATTACAAATGGTAAGCACTCTCACTAAGTTGCTTCATTAGACCATAAAGCAAACTGATCTACAAAACATTTAAAAACATTAAGCAACCAATCAAATTATTCCAAGCTATAGAATCACAGATGACTTCTTCTTTCGGCTTTTTCTGGATAGGGGTCGCCACAGTGGATCATCTGTCTGCTCATGATTAGCAGTGGAGTTTTGCAGTGTCGAGTTGCCAGCCTGGCACCCAACCTTCCACAGAAGGCACACATATGCACACACTCACACCTAGGACCAATTTAGAGTGTCCAATCCACTTACTGCATGTCTTTGAGATGTGGGTGGAAACCGGATCATCTGGAGGAAACCCACGCGACCACAAGGTGGACATGCATACTGGGCACAGAAAGCACCCCAGCTGAGAATCGAATCAGAGAACTTATTGCTGTGAGTTGGCAATGCTTACCGCTGCACCACCATGGCCGCCCAGACTAAGTAAATGTATTACATTGTTTCAGAACCTCTAGTGGATGATCTAGGTAAATAGCTTATATTCAGCATCAAGTTTAACACACACAAAATAATGACATTATTGCAAATATATGTCATTTGATCTTCTAAAAAACTGTTTTACTTCCTATTTTAAATATTAATTACTTTCACTGAACTAAGCAAGGTTAATGAACATTCAAAAACTTCATTCAAAAATGAACAAATACATAATCACAGCAAAAGTACGAGCCATGCATTAACTACTAAGCACTCCAACATACGGGCATTTCATAACAATTAATACATTAGATGTTATAAAAACACTTTGCTTCATGCTTGGTTAACTCTATCACAAGAATATAAAACATGCATTAAATAAATATATTGCATTTCTCACAACCAAAACTGCTTTGAGTGAAGCATATGCAATAGCTAATGTATGTCTCACCATTCAATAACATACTGAATTAAGCTGTTGTAAGCGTATATGCTTCAACACCATCACCCCAGCAAAAACTGTTCAGTTCACCATCAAAATACTAAATCCTACTAAAAGCATCAGGAGAACATCAACATTTATATTTATTTAATATTAACCTATCCATGGCATAGAAATGCCATGGATGCAAGTATTACAAAGGCTTATAGCATGTTAATGCGCAGTACATAGCAAGATGTAGTGTATTGCCTCACAAGAATATAAAACATGCATTAAATAAATACATTTTGTTTCTCACAACTGAAACTGCTTCGAGTGAAGCGTATGCAATAGCTAATGTATGTATCATCATTTAATAACGTACTGACTTAAGCTGTTGTAAGCATACATGCTTCAACATCACCCTAGCAAAAACAGTTCAGTTCATTATTAATCCACTAAATCCTGCTAAAATATATCAACAGAACATCAAAATTTCTCTTTATTTAATATTAACATATCCATGGCATAAAATATGCCATGGACGCAAGCATTACTAATGCTTATAGCATGTTAATATGGAGTACATAGCAAGATGTAGTGTATTGCCTCTGCAGGTATTAATATTTGGATTATTAAAATTAGAATCATGGTCTCGTAAGATAGACAGTGTATAGAATTGAATTCAACTCCATAGTCCCTATGATAAATGCAGACAATTTAATACGCTTCAGAATACAAAAAATATAAAGGGAATAAAAATGTAAACACCCAAACTGAATGATGTATATACTAAAATAAGACACTTGCTAGTTCAGCCAGGAACAGTACTATGATTAGTCATGTAACCTGAGGAGCGATGACTTAGTTAATATTCATAAACCCAAAAGTATAAATAGTTAATCCATGAGAGGGAATGCCCCTAAATATAACTACATCGCCCTACTAAGGGCTTTATGGTACTTATAAGAATTAATCTAGATTTCTACAGGATGATCTATCTCCCATTAGTTATTGTGTGTATACTTTTGTACTGCATAATTGGTATCCCAAGAAAAATTATAAATCACCTTAACATTGATTTCTGTCAAATAAAAATATCATGAAAAGCTAAGTAACACAACAATAGAACAACTTCAACCCATCAACCCCATCTCCTATATAAATATCAGTGGAGTGCTCACAAATCAAATCTATCACATCGATCATGAGCCCTTAAGCTCATTACCCCAGCCCATATTTTACAATCAAAGTATTCAGAATGATGTCAATCTATAATGGATGTAAGGATATATGTAGTTAAGTCCCTAAATTCAACTCTACGGTCCCTGTAGACTAGGTGTACTCTGTTTTGTTGCATACTATATAAGTAACGGAGGATGGAAAAACAAAATTATACCATCATGGTGGATTATTGATGCATCCAAGGTCTTTGACCTAATTAGCATAGAGTTTTTGTTCGAGATTCTTCCTCGGTTCAGTATACCTAACTTTTACATTAACATCATTAAAACGCTTTACTCAAAATCATACACAGTTCTCCAGATAAATAAACAAATATCATCCAGAATCAATATTAAAAATGGTGCAAGACAAGGATGCCCTCTGTCCCCTCTGCTATTTAATCTATTCAGTGAACGTTTATTCTTACTAATTAAACAGAGAACATATCACCATATTCCTACCCTTTATAACACAATACCTTTATCCGCTTATGCTGATGATGTAAACATTTACTCTTCCCTCCCTAACTTGGACTTTGAAAAAGTTATGACTTCCATAGACACCTTCTCTAAATTTTCAAATTACAAGCTAAACCGAGACAAATCTCTAATCTTTCCAATTAATATTTACACTCAATACCCCAACGTACTAACTCCTAAAAGTATTGCTACTAAACAACACATCAAATACTTAGGAATTTATTTCTTTTTGGACCCCAAAACATACTACCAAGGCAATATTACTAGTGTTTGGTCAAACATACAAAATGATTTTAACAGATGGACTAATCTAAAACTACACTTTCTGGCTAGGGTAGCGATCATCAAAATGAATATAATACCTAGACTTCTCTATATTTTTAACGCAACCAATATTATCCTACAAAACAGCTTTTTCAAAACTATTTATTCATCTTTGTCGAAATTTATGTGGTCCGCTAAATCCGTTAGGATTAGTTATATTAAACTTTCATACCCAAGAGACGAAGGCAGCCTAGGATTGCCAGACTTCAAACTGTATTATGAAATTATTAACTGCAGTAGGATAATTAATATAGCTACATTCTCTAAAAACTCCACTACTTGGCATCCTATTTGGGTCAAATTCTACAACTATGTAAAATCGCTAATCTTTAAACCTTTAGCTTTCCCCTTCTTAAATAAAGATAACCTGAGCAAAATCAAAATACATAATAGTATAAGAAACAGAATTGTAACTTTGCAAAAACTTGTACATACCTTAAAATTAACCCCAGCCTTCAACACTTTACAACCCCTCCATCTTAAGCCTAAAGTAAAATTGAATTGGAATATGCTAAATTTGGATCAATTCCCACTTCTGAAGGATAAAAAACATCTTGGACCTGTACCCCTATATGCAGCTTTCTATTTCAGAGGCAAGAGGTTAAGATGAACCTCTCCAAAAAATAGTTGATGATAATTAAGGCAAATTATGGAAGTATCTCATAAAATTTTAAACCCTCTCATGGTAACAGATAAAGACATTTCCACATGTAAGGTACTGTGGAGCCTACTTCTAATCAAAAAGAAAATGATTTCAAGCTCCTATAAATTCATTATGACCATCAAAACACAAAAGGAGCCCAAATACTCGAACTACTGGACGAAACAGGATCCTCTTATCACTCAAGAGCAGATATTGAATGCCATTAAAACTGATTCCAACCTCATCCCTCTTAGAAAACTTAAATACACTCAGCTTATGTTATTGAATAATGCTTATCTTACCCCGGATATAATCAACAAAATATATCCTAACTCTTCTCCTCATTGTCAATTCTGCCAAAACCAAACAGGAGATACTTTACACACATTTTGGAGCTGTAAATGCTCATATAAGCTATGGTGTGCCTTAGGAGTCCAGTTAGAGAAAATGGGCTACAAAAATCAACTCCGTCTTGGAAGTTTGTCCTCTTACATATCCCTCCCCCAGGTCTGATGAACTTGCAACTTAGGATCTTATTATCCATGTTCATGTTAATAAAGTACATCACACTTAACTGGAAAAACAAAAATTTACTATCTTGGGAAGGGTTTAAGACTCTTGCGACCAACCACATAAAAGCACATGGGTATATTTTTTACAACCAGAAACAGAATCCATATCTTAAGGAGTTCTGGAGGATGTTTTTATATCATATATTAAATTGAATGTGATTGTACCTGCATGATATGCTTCATTTCTGTCTTGGGCTTTGGATAAGTGGAAATAGTTTTGTATGTTTTCTGTTATTATGTGTAATTATATGTAATCTGTTTTGACTGTTATTTTAAATAAATAAAGAGAATTAAAAAAAAAAGAAACACAATGTATTTATTTAATGCATGTTTTATATTCTTGTGATAGAGTTAACTAAGAATGAAGCAAAGTGTTTTTATAACATCTAATATATTAATTATGAAATGTCCGTATGTTGGAGTGCTTAGTAGTTGATGCATGGCTCGTACTTTTGGTGTGATTAGATATTTGTTCATTTTTGAAAGAAGTTTTTCAATGTTCATTAACCATGCTTAGTTCAGTGAAAGTAATTAATATTTAAAATAGGAAGTAAACCAGTTTTTTAGATCATCAAATGACATATATTTGCAATAATGTCATTATTTTGTATATATTAGACTTGAAGTTGAATATAAGCTATTTACCTTGATCATCCACTAGGGTTTCTGAAACAATGTAATACATTTAAATTAGTCTGTGATGCTATATCTTGGAATAATTTGATTGGTTGCTTAATGTTTGTATATCAGTTTGCTTCATGGTCTGATGAAGCAACTTAGTGAAAGCGCTTACCGTTCGTAATTAAACATTTTTTTTTTATATTTTATGCCTGTGGTTGCTCACTTCTTGCCAAGTTTGTGGACTACTCCTGTATTACTATTTACTGGGACTTGTGTTTGTTTCTGTAGCAGTCACACATTCATCCTCTCTGGCATGATGTTCTTACTTTTTGTGATTTTCCAATATTACTAGAATTTTTAAACGTTATCATAAACAATGGCCAAAAACTATATATTGAAATAGATGATAAAACTGTGAACACAAAGCACTTTTCGTCCCATCTGGTGGTGAGACTTCTTCAGGTAAAAGACTTTTCTAGCCCAGTTAGCTAATGCAAATAAAATAAAGACATACATACAAGAAATGGAAGTAAAATACAATAAAAATGCTTAAATATTTATGTAATAATGATGTCCTTACAAACCATTTTACAAATCCAAAACATAAAATATATCCACCTTACAAATTTATTGATTTCAGGATAATTGCATGCCAGGTATAGGATACTCTGCCTTTGCCCTTTTCCATTACCACACCTACAATTGTGGCTATGACACAACAGGAACTGTTACCTGCATTCCCGTGACTTCAAGCTTACTTGTACCAGAGTGTTGTTGCCTGTGCCAGGAAGAATGGGGCTGTGCATGAGTGGCATGTGCCAACATGGTTGGCTGGAGTTTTGTGGATGGTTTTGTGCCATGTGATTATCCCATTGAGTTGTATAGATGCTTATGTTAAAAATGTATCAACACTGTTATTATAACTGATTAAATGTTTATGTTTAAATAAAGAATTCTAGAAGAGAAGAGTGGAGGTTTTTAAAATTGTTCTATAATTTTCAAATACTGCAACAGATCTCATCAAAGCTCTGAGTGTGTATTGTACCAGAGTCAGGTGATCAAATGCAATGTCATTCCAAAACCAGCACTGAGAGGCTGGAACTCACACAGTGGATGGTTTTGTTTTGTTTTCTTTGGAACCAGATATAAAAATCTATGACAGTTGAGTTCAGTTCAGTTAGTTGGATGCTCATCACCTTGTCTTGGTGGAAGTAAATATCTCAGCATCTTATCTTGCCTTACTGTATTAATTAAGTTAGGTAAGGAACAGTTATTTTTAGACAGCCGGGAAATGCAGTGAGATTAATTTAGTAGTCTTTGTCTGTATCTGTTTGAATTTGTCCATCTGGTAATTTTTATTTCTCCTGTGTTTGAAACTTTTACGTTTATTGTACTCAGATATTTACTATCCTCATGTTTTCTATTTTATTATTTATTATTAAATATTTCATTGTGGCTGCTCGTTTTGAGAACACTTTTAAAATCTTGAGAGTACTTGTGCTTATTTTACTGATGTCTTGGCCACTGTGAAAAGCCTGTCTGCTTTCTTTACACTTTACCAATTATGTTAGTATTCATTTTACTCCGTTTAATTGGATACCCTTGTAAGAGCCTGTCAGTGGTTCACTGGTGGTCGGCAAGGTTACCTTATAATCTGGGTAGAATGAGTACAACTAGTAAACCTGTACCAGCCTTTCCCAGGAGTGAGTGAGTGAGTGAGTGAGTGAGTGAGTGAGTGAGTGAGTGTGTGTGAAAATCAGATACCCAGGTGTGGGTGTGTCAGTTACATGGAACTGGGTCACAGTGTTACAAAGTGAGTCTTGTTTGGGAGCTGGAGAGACAGAGAGTCAAGTCCCAATAGAGCATGTTCCCTGTGTGCTCCTGGGGGGAAACTGTGTTTGATGCAGAGAGTTGCATTTGAAAATACTGTGTAAATGCATTCCAGTTTTTAGTGACCATTTTCACCAGTGTCAGTGGTGAGGATTAAGTCTCCTTGATTACTTGCCAGGGGTCAAGAGAGACCAACACAACTTTTAGTCTATGTTAAAGTATTTTTTAAATGTAACTGTCTAATGATAGTGGAAAACAGTAGTCCTAACAAGATTAAACAAACAGGTTGAGATGACTGGGCCATAGAGGCCTAGCCCCAATGACACTGAAAGGTTTTAGCACTAGAGCAGTTTTTATACTTTATTCATTATAAGGCTGAGGAGATAAAGTTCAAAAGTGAAGTGAAAGTTTCTAATCACATGGATTTTATCTGATACAGAGGATACAAGTCATATCATTATTTTCAGAGCAGGAAAGATTTACTTTGACCTCTAGCTGAGGCTTTCAATTATGTATAATATGCTAAAAAAACTGATCCCATCTGATATATAACCTGAATTTTCAATTAACCAGTTCTTCTATATCAGTGCTTTACACCTGTGCACAGTCAAAATTTCCATTTACTTCTACAGCATTGTAATATATATTTTAGCTAAAACAATTAAAGCTCAAAATAAGGCCACGAGTAAAAAGGCATTTGAGCAGGCAGCAATATTTGTGCCATGCTAGCTTTCCTGTACACTAATCTTTAAGAACATATAAATTGAAAAACATACTCAACCTCACCCGAAAACTTCCATAGCCTAGTCTGTTCCACAAAACTATGCAGCTAAGGGTTCAGTTCTGAATGCATGCGTCTCTAACGGCTGTTGTGGGACCTGGAGAATACAATCATCTTAAAAAGGGCATAAAGGGAAATGTTAAAAACTGTACCAGATGAGGGCTACGAAACATACAGACCAGCTGAAGGATTAGTAAGAGCAGGCATTGCATTGCTATCAGAACTGAAAATGCTTCCTGCAGACTCCCATCAGAAAATCTGCTTCCACGATGGAGCAACCAAATGGCTGCTAGAGCTATTTCTAAAAACATGGCACACTGAAGAGAGGCAAAATATTCAAAGATATCACTAGAAATGTAACTAGAAGATTCTATATTTTCAGCTGGCACCGGTCTCCATAAAACCATTACTGGGGCTCAGAGAAAAATATTCAGTTGCCATAACACATTAGCAGGAGCCAGTAACCATCCAAGACAAGCCCACACCCTTTATTTTATTTTTACATTTACAAACTTGGTAAGCAGTTTGTCACAATTCCTTTTCAGGCACGACTGAGGCAATCAAGCAGAGCAGTTATACTAAGTTTAGAAGTCATTCAGAAATGCAGTAAGTAAATGTGTAATGTCTACAGTAAGTAAATGTGTAATGTCTGCAGTAAGTAAATGTGTAATGTCTGCAGTAAGTAAATGTGTAATGTCTACAGTAAGTAAATGTGTAATGTCTACAGTAAGTAAATGTGTAATGTCTACAGTAAGTAAGATAATACTTTACAAATACGCATTTTGACAAAGCATTGGGTACAAAATGTTTAAAAGGTTGACACTTGTACATATGCAGAATGTCAGCAATGTGGATGGTAATTTATCTCCAGCACATAGTAAATAGATAGCAAATACGTATAAAAAAATGTCACACTGCATTTGAAACAGAATTCAAGACAGTTAAAGTTATTCAGGATAGAATTTGTCTTCTTTGGAATTTCAAGGCAATTTAAAAAAAAAAAGAGGTAGAAAGAATACTTAAGGAAACTGTTTCTGGGATTCATAAAGAATCCTACCTCAGGTGCTAAGAGATGTAGACAAAAGGGACTATTTCTATGATCATGGAAAATGAAGCACATTAGCTGCAAAGACCTAACTATCTGCTAATTTGCATGTCTCTGAATCATGTGGTGGTACTACTTGTGTTAATCAGCAGTTTCCAGCAGAAAGCACTACTACTACAGGTGCATACATTACATTGGCACAGAAGTCCCAAACATTCATTCTCCAAACAACACATACACATATACATTTAGACTAGCTTCTACCCATACAAGGACTAAAGGTGGAGGTGTCTCCATTTACATCAAAAATAAAAAAAAATACATCTCAAGGCTGGTCAAACAGGATGATGCATTTAAGCTACTCTGTGCACAAATCCTCTATGACTCTCTATGGCTGAGGAAACCCAAAACACGTACTTAAGTTTACTGGAAAGACTCACCATCCAACCCAATACCATATTCATGGGAGACTCTAATTACCTCACTATTAACTGGGAATCATATACAACACCAAGCATGCAGGCACAGATTGTCAATACTCTGACAAGGGACACAACCATACTGAATCTGTTATTCACAAATATGGTAGAGCGCTGCACAGCCACTAGTGTAATGTAATTCCTGTGGTAACCTCAAAACGCTCTACTTTGAAGTAAAAATAAAACCTAGAACCCCAGCTAAGCCTGGAATATTCAGGAACTACTCTAAGGCTAACTTTCTGCTATTAAGTGATAAGTTGGCAACGGTTCAAGCCCCCATAAACCCTGAGAATACTGCTGTCAATGCTGAACTGTTCACACAAACCCTATACAAATAGCTGCAAAGATGCAGTTGTACCTATCAGAAATAAGTACAGAACTAAGTGAAGAATATGCCAGCTGGTGGAATCACAGTAGCAATAGGCTCTATAACAGAAAGAAAGAAATCATTGCAAAAATTAGCAGGTGTAGCACCCAGCTAGATAAAAGTCCCTCATCAGACTAAACAAACTCAAAGGAAAATGAGCTAAATTTGGTCTCCAAGGCCAAGGACAACCACATGGCATTCTTTATTTATGTCTGCAACCTTAAAAGACAATACACAATTGTGTGCAGAGCTCATTGTAAATGGAGACACCTATTATGAGCCAGAAGATATAGCAAACCTCCTGGCAGACCAATTCAACTCTAAGTTTACCACTCTCTCCCTCTCAACTTCGCCATCAAATATAACTCCCCCTACTATCAGTAGGGAACGGGTCCTCAATGCTCTCTCATTGGCTAAGAACACTGCATCAATAGGCCCAGACAAAATTCAAGGATGCCTTTTAAACACCATGAAACATGACCTTTCAGGATGTCTGGAATTGCTATTTAACCATAGCCTCCAAGCAGACTTAGTCCCTAATGAATGGAGAACAGCAACAGTTATCCCTCTGCAAAAGGTAGGCCATCTGCAGAACCTGGAAACTACAGATCCATTAGTCATGCAAAGCCATGGAAAGAATTAACATGGATATGATCGATAATGGCATAGGAAACCTCCAGAGACCTAACTCAACTCAACTCAATTGGTTTCATCAAAGGCATATCATGCCTGCTCAACTGGGTGGATGTCATTGAGAAGGTCACCAAAGCAATGGATGAGGGCAAAATGGTTCCCATTGCCTACCGTGACCTGGCCAAGGCATGTGATATAATACCCCACTCAGGCATTACCTGATAAGAGTTTATACCTAATATCTTGAGTTTATGTCACCTGGTGGGTAGACAGCTAGCTCCCAGGCAGGAACCAGGAATATAAATTTGGAAGCTAAGCACTTCTAAGAGGCTAGCCACTAGTAGATTCCCACAGGAACTGGTCTTGGGGCCACTCCTTTTTGTCATTTACTTCTTTGAAGTCAAGGCCAATGATGGACCAATGGCGGACAAATATGCAGATAACTGCAAATTAGAAGGAGTTATAGAATCACCCACAGACACTAATGTTCTTCTGGAAGGACTGACAGACAAATAACTTGTATCATAGCCATGGACTAAAACTAAATGGAAAGAAATACATAATAGTATCTTTCAGGAAGTCATCCACCCTGATAACTACTGTATTTGGAACACACTCATAAGAGGTGACCCAGTAGTTAGGGACTTTGGGACACAGACAGTAAACTAGCCTTTAACCATCACATGTCTACAGTAGTGAGGAAATCATTCTATTTTGTGCAACCTATAAACAAAGGTATGGCATCTTTGTCCAAGGAGGTCATTTTTCCACTATTCAGCATTCATCAGACCTGTCATTCAGTACAATGCCCCCTCTGTATGTACCTGACTAGACACATCCAACAACTGGAATGCCTGCAGAGGTTCCTCACTAAAAGAATACATGGTGTAAATAAGTCCTGTGCAGACAACCTCAAAGCCCCATCCCTGCATTTGGTTTCCTACAGGATGTTAAAGGAAGATCTATGCCTGGCATACAAGACATTGTCAGACCCCCACCCAGATGGATCTCCTGCATGTCCATAAAACAAACACCAGACTTACCTATTCTAAAGAATTAAACCTTGCCTGTGATATAAATAGGGCCTGCTGGAGAGAGAGAGGCATGTAACCCAAAGGCTACCCCTTCTCTGGAACAGGCTCCCCATCCATGTGAAGCAGAGATCCTCCCTAACCCAATTCAAGTGTAACATGGACAATTGGGTAGGGGAACAGGAAATTAATCCCCCTGGTTTGGCACCCATGTTTACAATGCACATCGGCAGCCTACAAATGGTTCATCTCCCAGGCCTTTGCTTGTAAATGTCCCCAAGATCCTGCTTATAGCTATCAAGGGCAGCAGAAATTGTCAGGGTTAAAAAGGCTGTAGTCGTCATTGGTCTAGTACACACCTATGAACATAGGAACCTATAGAGAAGATGTCAATACCATTTGATGGAAGACAAAAAGGAATGGCAGGAATATGAAAGAAATACACAATAAATAAGTAAAACATTGAATTTAATTTCTAGGTGATTATGATTTATATTTTTTCCAAAATGAATATAAAACTTAGAACTGATTTCAGATTTGCTAATATGTTACTGAGATCAAGGGATACCTTTAACAAACTGGTGTTTCAAACCATGAAGCTTCAGTAATAACATATAGAATTATCTAAGTGCTCTGATGCTACAGAAAAGGAATTTTAGGATAAGACCAAATCAATTGTATAATATCGATTTTTATGCTATTTAGAGTGTGTGTGTGTGTGTGTGTGTGTGTGTGTGTGTGTGTGTGTGTGTGTGTGTGTGTGTGTGTGTATATCATAAAAGGTTAAGATAGCTATGTTTTTAAAACTGGAGATGACCACAAAAACAGAGACTGAACAGGATCTGTTTCAGGGGTGGGATCGCTCTGGCTTCTGGTGGTCCGACTGTCAGAGACCAAGCCCTCCATCAGGGATTGTAATATCCCAGCAGGTTTATGTTAGCTACAGGAGACTTCTGAAGCCAGATCAAGTCCATCACTGGAACAGATCCTGTCTGGTCTCCGTTTTTTGTGATCATTTTCAGCACACTTGTTCTTGATTTTCTGGCTTGATGGTGTGCAGTGCTACCTTTTTTTTTTTATTCTGATGGTCATACTTTTATTGTGTTGATTATTGTGGATTGGGTAAAGAAGATGATTACTTCACAATATATGTAGCAACAGAATGTCATGAGAGAAAGTGAGGAGTGACAGCATGCGACATTGCTTCAAGCATACAATGTTAGTGCAGCAAAACTTCTTTTATATGGAAAAAGCTTTTCTATGATTGTTCCAGGAAGTGGTGCAGTGGTATTGAATGTATCAGTATTGTACTAGTAAGGACTTCTAAAATGAGGACTGGTAAGTTCTAGCCACCCAGTGCATATTCATATGGAAAGCTCTAGAAATTTAAACTGAAAAGAAAAGAGGATGAAGATTTTGGGACCATTTTATCCAAACTGTCCACTGCCCAATACTGTCATGTGAAACATGACATGACTGAACATAAAAACTGAAGCTGCCATAAGACCTATGGCTATTAGACAAGTCTCTGCTGTGATAGACTGAGATGAATGAATAGATGCAATGACCTGTTGCAGAAAAATATTCTGTCCTGGAGCAATAATGGCTGACAAACGAAGGGGTCTAAGTGCAGCCTATGAATATCAAAGACTGCTACAGTATAAACATTGCTATTATTGAAGAAAATCAATACATTTCTTCTGATTTTAAAGAGGATGTTTATTCAATAATTCTGTTCATGATATGCTTACAGAATAATATTCTTTTGCATTTGTCATTTTATTTTTAGTTTTGCATTCTTTTATATAAAAATATATTCTTAGTGCTGTATTCTAAGCACAGACTTCACAGAGAAACAAACCAAAGATCACCTTATATACCCGACAGAGGTATCCTCTAAGAAATCTTTAAGAAAAATAATATAATGACAGCTCTAGAAGCCTTTCTAAAGAGCTCATGTTTTCCAGCCATATGATTTTTTAATAATAAATCATTGTATATTTTCAGGTAGCTTCAAGTGGCTCATCTTCAGGGAAGAGCTTGCAGCACTCATTGTATTCATTAAATGTCAGATCAATGTGGTACAAAGTTGTAGTACAGTGATCCCTATGCCGACATTAGTCAGGTGTTTTACATTTAGATGGGCTCCAGAATTATTTTTTTCTGACTTTGGTAGATATGCACTGGCAAAATATTCAAATTCTTGCCTGTTTTTTTCCCCTGAGATCCTTTGAAATTATAATATTTTTTCTTTATGCCGAGTTCCATGATATGACATATCAATGGTGAGGTCATCACGTTTTTACTGTGTATGCACTTTTGCAGCCCATTTTGGATATACAGCTTCTTTCACTGATGCAATTATTTTCCCAAGTTAGCAAACATCAGAATACCTTATTATCCACAACACACCTCCTACTTTTATTTCTGAAAAGAAGAATTTAAAAAGAAGCAACATTACAGAGTACTAAAGGGACATCACTGTTAGTGCTATCTAGATAGCCAGGAAACCCCCAATCCTGACTTGTTTTGCATCATTGCTTAACAAGTAGTACACCTACTGAATCATTTAATGGTTGCCCTTTAGTGCTTTTAATTTGCCAGTTGCTCCCTAAGTGAAACACTGATGAATGCCTAAGCAAGTTCAGGATAAGCACCATATCCTCTCAGTCTTTCATCAGATACTACTGTTGTCTGCCAGCACCACAGTGTACAGAGATAAAGCCTTAAATTTGGACCAGGCAACCTGGGTTAGATTAGTGCTTTGGGCATCAGAGGCACTAGCATGCAAGGATGAGAGGGTGGATGTGCTCTTGGGTATACCTCAAATTAGTTTTAGCCAAAGGATGGGGACTCGCTGGGGAGTGCTGCCTAAAAGGGAGGCATGGGCTGTGGCAAACAATAGCAAATTTGTCCATATTGAATATTTACCCCACGGAAATTGTGGGTGCATGTGAGGGGTGGAAAAAGCAAGACCGTAACAAAAAAAGCACTTCAAAGCAGTATGCAATGTTGCACCAGGTTCCTCCGTCTCCTCACAGGTGACAGATATGGGTTAGGGTTAGTCATTGGGAGAATAGGGCAGATCTGGTAGATTCACTAAATGAGGAGAGAGCACCTGGGGGCAAGCTGATGGTCAGCTGTGGGAGCCAAAAATATATATTTAGCAAAAAGTACTATTACCTTTTCAAAGAAATTCACAAAATCCAGAAGCACACATCTATCTGTAGCAAATAAGTACCGTTTCACATTGCTCCTCCTCAGTATTGTGTGACCAATACCTGTTGTTACCAAGAGTATGAAAAATAAAGTGTGACTACTTCAGAAAATTAGCAAGTCTTGACACTTAATGCCCATTAAGACATTATTTGCCCCCTTACACCCCATTCACATGGAAGGTTGCACCCCACACATAACTTTGCTACATATATATATATATATATATATATATATATATATATATATATATATATATATATATGTATACTAAGAAAGATGACAGTACCTTAAACTAATAGGGATGCTCTGTGAGCCAACATCCTCAGACTTCGAATAAATTCCTCCACTGAAACCTGTAGTCTTGCTATTCTGATAATCATAGTTATGGCCCTAGAAGTTTAAGAAGAACCTCATTCATAGCTAACAGAAATAACTCTCCTCACTATATTTGTCAGCATGTATCATTATAGCCTGACACCTTAGATAACACATGCATCCATGTATAATGACATAGTCAAACTAGAGAGATTACAGGATAAACTAGATGCCTATGATAATAGGCTCAAAATGATTAAAATAGGTAAACTTAAGAGGGACTTTGATGACTTTACAGCAGGCCACCTTTTTGAATGGCCCAGGAAAGAAAGACATCAGCAGAAAACAGAAGAGCCTAAAGATTTTCGGAAAAGAAGGCAGCAGACTGATGCAGGTAAAACGCGGCAGGTACAAGTAGATATACATGCACCAATCATCAGGAATACTATCAACGCTGATGAAGGAGCCAGGAATAGGATGAATAATGGAAGCACATTATTGGGAGACTTAGAAATTATATCTACACCAGCAACAGAAGGAAAAGATACCTCGCAAAGAGAGAAGAAAGGAAAGGATGCTCCTAAAGCAGAGATAGGAACGGTGCCAAAAAAAGGCACGATCCATATACCCATCTTTCAACAGCTTCCTTTTCTGTTACAGAACAAAGAAAGCAGAGTACCCAGATCCCTAAGCAAGGAAAGGAAGAAAAGAAAAGTGACTTAGAAGAACCACATCACGTAAAGAATGATGTTAATTCATTGGTGATTAACATCTCTAAATATAAGCTGACTAAAGAAGAAAATGACCTATTACAGAAAGGACTTCGTTTTATACCCTCATTGAAGTCTGAACTGAGCGAGGTGATCACTGACCTTAAAAGTTTTGGAAGACACATTACTTTAAAATATATTTTTGATGGTAGAATGAATATAAATGAAGAAAGTAACAGTGGCATTGTGTACAACAAGCCTGGTACACTTGTACCTATACATCCACCAGCAGTGGAAATGTTTATAAAATGATGTGAAGAGGAGAGATAGCACAATTGAAGCAGAGTAATAAAGGTAAACAGTTTCATAACATGACTAGGAAAGAAAAAAACAGCCCTGAAGGAACTACAGCAAAATGAAGAAATAATAATTAAGCCCGCAGATAAAGGAGGAGCCTTAGTGGTTATGGATAAAGAACATTACAACAGAAAAATGCTGGAAATGTTGAGTGATACTTCAACTTACAGAAGAATTAGCAAGGCTCAGCTACAAGAGCTAATAAAAAAAGTGAAAGATGATTTATATGATACGTTGATGTGCAGAGAATTAGATGAAGAACTGTTTGAGTTCTTTGAAGTATCCCACCCTACTGTGCCAGAAATTAAAGGAATACCGAAAGTGCATAAAAATCTACTGGATCCACCTCTCAGACCCATAGTATCTGGCAGAGGGTGGATCACGGAACCACTTTCAATATATGTGGAGGATGAACTTAAAAAACTTATGCACAAAGTGAGAACAGTACTGAAGGACACGGCACACCTCTTGGAGAGACTACAAGAAACTATGAAAGATTTGGATAACATCACTGACTTATTATTGGTAACCCTAGATGTTAATAGTCTATTTACATGTATCCCTAACGAATATGGGATAGAAGCTGTAAGGCAGTTCTCATGCACCAACAGCATGGCAATGAAAGTTGATGTTATCTGTGGCCTTTTGGACATTATACTAAGTAGTAATGTGTTTATTTATGATAAAAAATATTTATTGGCAAAAATGGGGGGGTTGCCATGGGCACCCCCTGTGCCAATAGCTATGCGAACATAGTACTAGCACAGTGGGAGTTACAATGGATGAATAGTAAAGATAACATATGGAAAGAGCAAGTACTGTTCTATGGTCGGTTTGTGGATGACATACTATTACTATGGAAAGGAGAAGTCCATCAATACCAACAGTTTCTAAGATATCTAACATCTACAACGGACTTTTTGAAGTTTGAATCCAAGTACTCCCAGGAAAGTATTGACTTCCTGGATATAAGTATTATCTTTAAAAAGGGAACTGTAGTGACAGCCCTACATAGGAAAGCTACATGGAAGAACCACATGCTACATAGAACTAGCATGCACCCCACACATATCTTCAACAACATATTTGAAAATCAAGTCATATGCATTTCTAGACTATGTACAAAGGAAGATACATTTCAACAAGAGTTTAACCAATTGGTGGATAACTTAGCAACTAGAGGGTATAGGAAGAATCAGATGGACTTTGAACAAACGATGGAATTACGAATAGGCAAAGGAAAACCATATTATCATTATAAACATGCCACAGGACAGAAGAATAATGAAACCCAAGAGTCCTTAAGATGTATATTAACCTATGCACCAGATAATAAACAAAGTTATTCAAAAATATTGGCCAGTTTTAACAGTGGATCCTAAAATTAAAAGTATAGTAGGATAAAAACCCAAATTCACATATAAAAACAAGAAGAACATGAAAAGTCTACTGTGTAACAATAGAACAGAAACAACACAGAGAAGTGTAGTAAAGAGAAAAGGAACTTTCAAATGTGGGAAGTGTAAGGCATGCAAATATATCAATATGACTAATGTGTTCCAACATCCTATCACACATAAAGTATATTCCTACAAAGGGAATGGAAATTGTAATACAGAGAATGTGATATATATATAGCCAGCTGTGAAGTATGTATGTCGTTCTATGTGGGCAAAACTAATAGAAAGTTCAAAGAACGTATCTTACGGCATCTAAGAGACATCAATAACAAGATAGAAGTTAATGCTTTGTATCAGCATATAAAGCACAATCCAGGGCATAGCTTTACGTTTATGATATTAACTCATGTTTCAGTTACAGCATGAGTTGGAGATTTGTTCAACAGAACTGAAAAAAGAGAAATGGAATGGATTATGAACTTGCGTGCCAGTCAAAGTCCTGGCCTTAATGCAGTAGTCCCCTTAAAACCAGTACTAAAAGAAAGGAGGCTTAGGGGGCGATAATACACTTCTATCATTAAACTACTCCTAAAAGAAATAGGACTGAATAACATGACAGTAAAGCTATACAACTAGCTACTAAAGAACATGTGAGAATGGACCCCTCCCAAGAGAACAGAATAACCAGTGACATACTTGCAGGAACTCAGGAAGTTAAACTGATTTGGCAGGGTATATAAAAAGACAGATTGGATACAAGTAGTAAGTGTATCCAATGAATAATGAAGGCAGAGAGTCTTATTTGAATATAATACCTCATTGGCCAATACCTAGAATACACACAGTATAAAAGGAAGAGTAAAGCAGATAAACACAAGATCTGAAGAAGGTTTACAACTGAAAGCGCTTATCCGTTCCCGAGTCCATTTTTGAACACAAGCAGCATGCTCATTTGAAGTTGGCTTTAGAACTATGAATATTTTGGAACCTGCTCCAGTGACTTTGCATACAGGCAGTTTGCTGATTCCAGTTGGCTTCAGAGGAAGGAAGAATCATCTATCCTGGAATTCGTTTTAGTGCACAGGCAGCACGCCGATTTGAAGTTGGTCTTAGACTTTGGAACTCACTCTGGTGTCCTTGAACACAGGATGCCTATTGGAATCAATTGGCTCTAGAAGAAGGAAGAGCTTTGGGACTTGTCCCCCCCCCCCATTTTACACACAGGCTGTTTGCTGGTTACAGGTTGGCTTTGAAGTAAGGAACCTTTTGTAACTTGTTCTAGTGCTTTTGCACACAGGCAATTTATTGACTTAGAACTTTGGAAGTACCTACTGAGGAAGCGGAGCATATAGTTGTCAGTGAATGGAGGTTTTGTAGTCAAGGAAGAAAGGTAGCTGGAAGTGACTTCCAATGAATGAGTACTTTCCTGTCTTATCATATTGAGCCGAGTTACCATAACAAGAAATTTGCTTCGAGGAAAGTGTTATTAGTGTTTGAACCAGTACTTTGAAGTAGGCAATTTGTCATTTTTAACTAACAGAATTAAAAATTGTTTTTACCTAAGGAAGGACCTGGGATACATATGTAGTGCTTGCATACCAGCTACTACAAGAAAGGGGATATATAACACCCGCTAAACGGATCATCTTGGAGCTAGCTACCACGTGGAGGGAGTAGCCTTATTGTAGCTTTTCATTTAGATAAGAAATTTGGACACAGACATGAAAAAACTGGTACAAATAGGGACAATTTTTAAATATTGCTCTTACAAACTTAGAAAGTTGATAGAATAACAGATTTTGCATTAGCATGAATTTTCTGAAGGGTATGAAGTCTATAACTCAAATTTCTGTCATTATTTTTTTAACTTCAATCTTTAATGATTTGCCACTGATTTACCAGAAAGCAACAATTTTATGAAAAATGGACCAAAAATATAAGGCATAAATCTAGACATTCTGCAAAAATCTGTACAGCTGAGAAGTATGATCTGGTTTCATATAGCTTGAATTTTTAAGTTTATCTGTGTTGGTAGTTTCCACATGTGAATTTTTAAGGCATGTCTCACATTACCTCCATAGCAGTCTGGCAAATGTATTTGTTGACTGCGAGGTATGTTCACAGCTTTTCAGTAGGCATATTCACTGAACCCTGGGACTGGGTGATATCTCCTTTGTTTATTAATACAGTCTTATATTATCATTTATTTTTCTATCACATCTCTGATACAATTTGAAGAAAGCCTTAATATCGTTTTCAGTATTTGTCTTTCTGCTGCTTTTATCTCTGTACATGCTATTATTTATTAAAAAATTATGGTCTTAAATCTCAGCACATCAATCATCATTGGTGAATTAGTAGGATATTAAAATAACCATATCACATTTCTGTTATTTCAAGACTGGAGAACTGGGAATGTTTCAGGTTGCAAAAATCTATTAATTGAAATGGTGATTTAATTCTCTGTAAGGTAGCTCATATTTTTTACTGAATTTTTGACACCTGAGAATAACCCATAATCTCTTATCTTGGATTTGAAAGATGAGTCTATTCTAAATTATATCCCTGGGATTCATTAATGCACTAATTTAAGTGTACACTAAGAACACCGTTTTGAGTGAACAGATAACACAAGTATGGCTCACACCTTCTTTCTCCTAATTTTATTTTTCCCCACTGATTTTCTTGCAGCCTTAAATATCAAGGGGGATTCATAAAGGTTGCAACAAAGTGTCGACTACTTGTACACTTAATGTGATCTTTCTGAGTGACTAGAAAGCACACAAAATGTGGTAGGGATGTTCTTGAATACAGATTGTGTACATTTACTCATTAAGAGTCTTTGTTTTTGCACTAATAAAAATGTGCTAGTGTAGTTTTAAAACTTGAAATTGGAACTAACTGTTGTATTCTTTAAAGGAAGATTAATACGGGGCTTGAATAGTCATAGGCATAGCTAAAATATTACAGCAATATTATGGATGTTTACCAACCTTACTGCTGCATGCATGCAGAAAAACTTTTGTGTCACTATTCATGCTAGGAATAGACTGCAGTCTTGCTTGCATAAATATATTTTGCACCTAGCAGACAACTAAATATGCATTTTAAATTATTAATTTTGTGTATCATACATCTAATAACCCCAAAGGGCGTCATCAGCTGAAAATCATTTGGCTTGGGTATTAATAAATATGATATTAATAACAATGCCTAGCGTTGAGTCTTGGTTAATGGATGCACAAAGCCAAGGTCGTGATCTTTCCAGTCTCCAACATGGAGATAGCACCACCTAGTATACTCTTGAGTACACACAAGCCACCCCCTATTGCTGGGAAAATATGGGCCTGGAAGTACCACCTAGTGTGCTCTTGAGTACACATAAGCCACTCCTACTGCTGAGAAAATGTGTGCCTGGAAGCACCACCTAGTGTGCTCTTGAGTACACACAAGCCGCTTCTACTGCTGGGAAAATGTAGGTATGCCAGGCCCTTCATCTCTCTCCCCTGCCTAGTTTCTCCAGTGCCAAGGATACTAATCAAACCCCAGTTGCCTGGGTTGCAGTCAGACCCTTCATCTTTCTGTGCCATTCAACCAGATTTAGGTTCAGCTTGATTATGATTGAAAACCTAATCATAATTCTTTGTATAATACAAAAGAATATTGATTTAATAAAAATAATAAACAATTTTAAATGCATTAAAATGTACTACCTACTGTCTGACAAGAAAATCAATGCCTTTAAATTATTTGCACTGCTGATTAGAGTCCATGAGCCATACCAGAGACAGAGCATGGAAAATATGGCATAATAGTAAAAACCCCATAGATCTCCAGCTTTTCAAACAACTCCGCAATCAAGTAAAGTGGCCAGTTATTAATGATAAAAAATAGTACTACTTCCATCTCCAAAACAATCACAACTATAACCCGAAACAGTTCTGGAATTCAGTCTCCACTCTATTAAACTCTATTAAACTCTGGCACCAAAAGCAATCCTTGCCTAAACCGTGACAAAAACCCTGCTGAATTAGCTACCCTTTTCAACTCCTATTTTATAGACACTATATCCACATTTGCCTCCACCTTTCCTACAGCTACTAACAACGGCAACCCCAGTTCTACACACCATACCCCAGAAAAGCCTTCTCCCCAGACTTTCTCCTTCTCTCATATTCCCACTTCTACTATTACTAAACTCCTGCTAAAACTCAAACCTGGTAAGCAATGCCCCAGACAGTTTACCACCAGAATACCTACAAATGTCAGCCAAATCCATCAGCTACCCCATAAGCATTCTCATAAATAGATCTATTCAAGAAGCCTATGTGCCATCTATTTGGAAGAAAGCTTGCATCATACCCTTACACCAAGGCGGTAATAATTCAGACATCTCAAATTTCCACCCTATAGCCATTCTATCTCCTATTTCTAAAATAATGGAAAAATGTATCACATTCAAATTATGGATTACCTATCCCAAAACCAACTACTTTCCACAACTCAGCATGGCTTCCGCCCTGGCCACAGTATTACAACTGCTCTCCTATCCTTCCTAGACAATGTTAACCACAGCCGCAATGATGCTAAAGTCTCCACACTCTTTCTTGATCTCTCCAAGGCTTTCAACACCATCTCCCATCCTCTCCTCCTTTCTAAGCTCTCACACCCATCCTTAACTAGTTTACCATTTATCTCACAAACAGACAACAATCCACCAAATGGTTACACTCCTCTTCTCCTTTTCTCATTACTTCCACCAGAGTTCCGCAAGGATCCATCTTAGGCCCCCTCCTGTTCAGTATTTTTATTAATGACTTTCACTCCGCTCTCACTCATGTATCTGTAGTTCAATAAGCAGAGGATTCTACTATTATCTGATCTGGTAACTCTGAAACCAAACTTCTGACCATCACCCAGAATGCTTTCTCCATTACCGAAACCTGGATGACAAATAATCACCTTGCCCTCAACCCAAATAAACAAAACACTTGCTCTTTATAACCAAAAAAGTACCACTATTAATAAATCTGAATTCATCATTTTCTCCTCCAACAAGACCGTCTTAGAGGTAGTTTCCCATACCAAGTTACTTGGCATAACCTTAGATGACAACTTAACCTTTGACCAACACATCCACAACACCATCAAAAAACACACCAAAAACTTGGTACCCTCTACCGACATAAACACTTTTTAAACTACTCTACTAGAAAAACACTTGCCCAACCTTTTCTCTTACCTTCTCTCCTCTATGGTGCCCCCATTCTGACAAACCAAATCCTCATTAAAATCTAAAATGGAGAGCTGCCATAACAAAATTGCTAAATTCGTTACCAGAGCAAAACATTCCTCCCATCACTGTCACTCATTACAATCCCTGAACTGGCTTGAACTCCCACAATACCTGACTTTCATACAACTATCCACAGCTCAGAGATTCATCTATAATTCCTCGAAATGTCCAGCCCTTGTATCACTTCTGACTCTATCAACCAAACCGACCTCTAAGATCTGAAAATCAATCACTTATCCAAGTTCAGAGAGTTCTAATCTTCCGATTGGCCAAAACTGTTACTCCTTTACTGTAGCTAAACTCTGGAATGCCCTTCCACCTTCTCTCCGGACTATAAATAATGCCCCATCATTCAAATAATCACTCTACCAACATCTCTCCTCTTATTGGCTATGCCCTTGCACCATCCCCAATTCTTCAATCACCTGATTACTAACCTGACTCTTCTCTCAGATACCCACACTTTTCACTCTCCGTATTGTGCACTGACCCTTAAATCACAGCGCAGTGTGCCTCACCCTGCCTCACATGGTGTGTAAAAATTGTGTAAGTGCAGATTATCATTATCTGTCTGATCTATCGAATACCTGCCAAGCACTCGAGTCTTCCACAAAATGTTGCTATACATTGCCTGTGTTACTGTGTCACTTCTGACTCCTATATTATTCTATTTTATATTGTTAAATGCTGTTATTACTTTTGTACATTGTTAAATGCGGTTATTAACTCTCTAAACAAATGCTTTATTATGTATATTGTTTCTGGAGCTTTTCTCGCCGGGCCTCCACTGAAAATGGCTCATACCAGCCCAGTGGAGTTTCCTGGTTAACAAAAGCAAATAAATACATTTTAAAGAGTTATTTCAGTTAGACCCACCAGTATCTCTGGATCCCCATTTGTTTTACACTTCCCTCACTAGTATGAATCTTTTCATAAAAATAACCATTTTTATGGCTTCCACATCCCATCAAAGATAAAGCAGCAAGCTCATGAAAAGGAACATGTATGCTGGCTGTCTCATCCTAGCATAACTACAAAATAATGATGGTCATGGCTTTGATTTGTGTGTTGCCAGATAGAGCATGTTTACCTCTGAAGTCTAAAGGAACACCAGTGATATAATAATTGGGGAGGAAACTAAAACAGATATTGGAAAATAATTGCAAAATAGTCAGTGCAAGCAAGAACACTGCATTAACTATTTCTTCTACAGTTAACCATATCTTTTGTTTAAGATTATCAATAAGGCAATGTAGGTTAATTTACATTTGACATCAAAATTCTTTTAACTGTCAGCCTTCCTCTGTGAATACTGTATAACAGAATATAGATTGCATACAAAACCCAACTCCCAAAAGTGTCAGTGGTTGTTACACAAAGCCAGGGAAGCATGAAATCAGGATGAGTGAAAATGTATCTATGAAACAGGCTGAAACATCTTCAGAATGACACAAAGATAAAAAAAAAAAAAAAAAAAATGTAAGCTCTCTCTGAAAATTTTTATTACGTTCTCCTATCTCTCAGACTTACCAGTTAAATCTGTTTTATCCAACATGTCTAGAAAAAAAATATTTTGTATGCGAGCGTATGTGTGTGTATATGTACATATACGCATTTTATCTTCTAATTCTGCTTAGATACATTTTTAAATTCCTCGATTAAAGATAAATAACATTCACTAAGCATTTCTGAGCTGGATGGACAGTTTATTTTACCTAGTTTGCCTGCATGTTGGGAACGGCAAGCAGGTTATCTTATCCTGAATAGACTAAACTCTGAGAATATAATTTCAGAAATGGTTCAATGTGAGAATGTGCAAATATGTGTACGTTTTAGTGCGCATGCACATACACACATGCTTTTATCTTCAAATTCTGCTTAGATTAATTAGTAAATCCCATGAAATAAGCATATCTGAGCTGGCTGCACAGTTTATTTTTTTCAGTTTGCCTGCATGTCAGGACAATAAGCAGGTTATCTTAACCAATTTTCTGAACAAGCTGAACTATCTGAGAATATGATTTCAGAAATAGATTAATGTGCTTTCTGTCTTTAGCTACTGATTGCAGAAATGTTAGTTGTAGTGCCCAGATGTCTTCAATTTAGTGATTATAGAAAAGATAAGTGGGGTTCCATCAATATCTCGGCCTGATTAAAAAGTCTTAAAATACCTTGAGGAAAAACAAGCAGAGTTCAGCTCTGATAACAATGAAAATCAGAGTAAACTACCGGTCCAGAATTCTTGGTTGGTAACATCTCATTTTATTTATTTGTTATTAACCTTAATGATTTTATTCATTCCGCCTAACACAGGGCTACTGGCCACCGCTTAAGAGTGATACAAGTTAGGGAACCAAACTACTCCCTTAACACATCAAAATGATTCTATCACCCTTCTCAAACTTAAAAGTGCTGGGAAAGCCTTCTCTAGAATTGGACCTGCTTTGTGAAATTTTCTACCTACTGACATAAAAAATTCAGAGTTATTACTAATATTCAAATGCACTTTCTACAAAATGAATATTGTTTTCGTAATACTGGCGATTTGTCATTACACAATGTAAGCCATTCAAGCCTCTCCTCCATACTTGTACATAATCTATTTTCTAATTATATGCAAAACACTGCTGTATATTGCTATAAATGTATTTCTCTCTCGCTTCCTTTTTGTGTAACTAAACATGCAGTATATGCATGTATACAGTGTTCTATATGCACAATATAAATATTTATTAAATACTTTTTTATGTACCTGTAGACCAGCTAACTTTCCTGGATATCAAGTTTCAAAAATAAATACAAATAAATAAACCCAATATAGAAAAATGCAACTTTTCATGCAACCAGAGGCACACAGACTGCAAGTGATAACTCTGGGAATCAAATGATAAAAGAATAAAGCTAGGTAGAAAGTCACAGCCATAACTATTGCGGAAAACTGTAGTTCATGTCCACTTTGCACAACTGTCAGCTTCTTCACAGATGTTATTGGAGTCTTTGTGAAGTGAATTAATTAGATCATTCACACAGTATACAAACACTGGCAAATTTCTATGTCAATGGTGATTCTGTACTAAGGCACACCAATGTCTCCTTCACCAGAGTGAAGAAGGAAAACATCACTTTTAGCTGCCTTTTTGGGGCTAGGATCCATCAAGTCACACAGACATTTAGGTCATTCAACTACAGGTACCAGTATGACTCTGTCATAGGTCCATACAGGTGTTAATGACTTGAGACGTACCATCCTTGACTATATGAAGTGAGATATGACCGAGCTCCAAGATTATGTGTCTCGGACAGGTATTAGCCTAGCACTGAGCAGCATACTACCTTTGCCAAGGATGGTGCAACATTACCACCACCACATGACTGATTTAACAATTGGCTTGCATTCTGGTATCAATCCAAAAAGGTGCAACATTTGATGTCCTTGGAGAACACTGTTAACAGACCATACTGCTTTACCAGGGATGGTCTGCACTTATACCCTTTATGTTTTGGGATATTGGCAAAGACCTTTTCCACCCACATAGTGCCTTATTTTGGCAATAGCAAACTGATAAACCTTCCAACCCAACTGAATCTAAGGAGGAATATCTAAAGGTGGTACTGCTCAATGCTAGAAGTTTAAAAAATAAACTACACTTCCTGTAAGCCTTCCTCTACCTGGATTGTGCAGATATTTGTTGAGTAAAGGAGACATGGTTTAAAGTCATGGATAGCACCCCAAAAATGCAAAGTTTTAATGTCTTTCATGCCTTTAGATCAGCTATTACACAGGAGGAAACTAAAGGTGGGGGAGTCTCAGTTTATATTAAAACCAATGTCACATCTAGACTAGTTAAAGTGTATGACCCACTGGAACTCATATATGTACATCTCGAAATAAACAGGGTATTGTACTATGTCATTGCAACCTACAGGTCCCTCTTTATGTCCCAGGAAACCCATATAACCTATCTCAATGTACTACAGTCCATCACCATTCAATGCAATACAATGCTCATGGGGATCTCAACTACCCCTCTAAAGAGTGGGAATCCTACACCACGTCTAATGCACAATCCCAGTGATTCCTAAACCTTGTTAATAGCAACATCCTGGAACAGTTGGTCCATTCTCCTACCAAGGGTACAAACATCCTTTACTTTGAACACAAGGATATGGGGCGGGGGCATATTCCAGACACAAAGTGATGTTTTCACTCATTAGATCTGACCATTGTGCAATAGTGCTTAAAATAAAAATTAAATCTGGGGAACTAACAAAACCAAAACACCTGAAGAAAATATTCCAGGGCTTCCCTCTGTCTACTAAGTGATACCATGGCTAAACTCCAAGCACCCAGAAACCAAGTAAACACCATAGCATATGCGGAGCTATTTACAAAATATCTGCACAGTCATATTGATAGCTGTACTGAGTGAACTATGCCCAATCAAATTAAGAATAAGACAAACTTGAAAGATAAGCCACCCTGGTGGAATCACACTATCAATTGGTTATACAACAAAATAAAAAAATCTTGGCCAAGCATAGGATGAACAAAGCCATACATACTTGGAGCCCCCTGACCAATCTAAACAGGCAGCTAAGAGGATTAATTAGTACTTCAAAGGCTAAAATTTAAGAAAAAAATAGTTTCTCAGGCAAAGGACTATCACAAACATTCTAAGGCTATGTCCATAGCCTCAGAGGAAACACGCAACAATGCACAAAACTTTTTGTAAATGGCAGAACCTACACTGAACTAGAAGCCATTGCCAACCTTTTGGCCGACAGGTTCAACTCAAATTTCTCCCGCACTCCCCCCTCAATAGTCTCCTCAACCTTTACTAGAGAACAAGTCATCAATGCACTTTCCTAGGCCAAAAGCACAGTATCAATGGTCCCAGATAACATCCCAGAATCCTTAATAAATATCATGAAACATGACCTCTCTACTCCACTTGAATCACTTGTCAACTGGAGCCTACAGTCAGATTTTGTCCAAAGGAAGGCCAACCACAGATCTAGTCAACTACATTCCAATAAGTCTGACCAGCTTCATATACAAGACCATGGAAAGAATCATTCCGGACATGATAAATGAGGACAAAGGTAACTTGTAAACACTGGCTCTATCACAGAACAGCTTTTTTAAAGAAAGGTAATCCCTATTAAAATTGGTAGATTTTTTTAAGAGGGTCACTAAAGCACAGGATGAAAGCAAGACTGTGCACACAGCTTACCTAAACCTGGCCAAGGATTTGATACAATACCCCACTCAGGCATTATAGTCAAGCTCAATGATTTAGGTATATCACCTTTTATCACCCGCTGAATAGACAACTGGCTCACTGATAAACCCAGGATGTCAAAATAGGCGAGGCCACCTTCACCCAGAGTCTAGTCACTAGTGGAATCCCTCTCAGGTCAGTGCTGGGCCTGTTCCGCTTTTTTCATCTCTTTCTCTGAACTGGAAGCAAATGCTGAAGATTTATGGCTGACTAAGGCTGCAGATGATTGCAAGCTGGGGGTTATCATTGACTCCTCTGCAGACACTAGCATTCTTCAGAAAGGCCCATCTCGGACTAACAAATGGTACCAAAGTCATGGTTTTAAACTTAGTGCTAAGAAAGATATAATAGTACCCTTTGGGAAGACAACCATACTGGCTACTTACCACATAGATAATACACCCCTAAGAGTCAACCCAGTGCTCAGGGATCTGGGTACACACGTAAGCAGTAGCCTTACCTTCAATGATCACATGGCCACAGTGATAAGGAAATGCTTTTACGTTGCACAGCTTATAAGAAAGGGCATGGCATCTAGGTCTATCAAGGTCATTATCCCACTGGACTCCACCCTTATGAAACCAATAATAGAGTACAATGCTCCCTTCGGTATGTACCTGTCCAGGCATAGGCAGCAACTAGAGCAGCCCTCAGAGGCTCCATACAAAATGACACAAGATGCAACAAACAGCACACCTTAAAGTGCTTTCCACTACTCAGTCTCCTATAGATTGCTGAGGGGTGATCTACACCTGGCATACAAGGCACCCACAACCCCCACACTTAGGAATCTCCTGAATATTCATAAGTCCAGCAGTACCAGAAATACAAGGTCTAGGGACCTGAATTTTATCTGCAAATTAAACAGAACATGCTGAAGAGACAGATGTGAGTCCCAGAGACTGCCCCTTCAATGGATCAGGTTTCCCATCTATAAGAAGTTGAGTTAATCTATTACCCACTTTAAGTATAACCTAGACCAGTGGATGAGGAATAGGAAATTTACATCAGGCCTGGCAACTATGTCCCTTATGGGCAGAGGTAGCTTATAAATGTCTGGCCCCTAATGTCCAATTTAGGTACAGGACATTGTAAAATATAAACAAAAGGGGGTACACAGCTGGCACTCAAATGTGAAAAACAAAATGTAATAGGCAAAGCTTTCAAGCATAACAAACTGTTCTGCAGAACATAAAAAGATAAAAGCAGCTCAAACTATATGTATGCGTGGTTTCACTTCAGAATCCTGAAATATCACATTCCTGAATTTCATAAAACTTCATAATCTGGAAGCTCAAAATCCTGAAAATTCCAAATCATGAATACTCAAAATCCTGAATCCCCAAAAGGCTAAAAACACACAGGATACATAGAGTGACTATAGAGAACACAAACCAGAATACATTCCACCAGGGGAGCTGTGCCCCCCTGCGCCCCACACACACCCTGCTACTTATGTTGTAGTACAACAAGTTAAAAGGGAATGTTACTAAAGTTACAAGCAGTCATGAACACATGTGATAGTATGTTTGCCATTTTTTTCTGTGGAGTGCAATCCTGGGATTTATATATTTAATTAGCAGGGGGTGCAGGGGGGGCTTGACCATACTTGGTGAAGAGTGCTATCCTTGGTCTTGTATGTGTTTCTCTGTGTCCTTGTACTGGAATATTGTCATTGTTTGTGTCCTGTATATTTTCAGTATTTTGTGATTCAGTATTTTGAGTTTTCAGGATTTTGAATATTCAGCATTGTGGGTTCCGGATTATGAAGTTCAAGATTGTGATATTTCAGGATTCTGAAGTGAAACCATAGCATACAATGCCAGCTACAATTGATTACATAATCAAATCAATTAAGTTAGTGTTTCATTTAAAGTCATATTACCCGGGTTCATCTTTTTAAAAAGAGGTTTGCTTCATTTTTAAAACTGGTTTCACACTATTCACTGTATTAAGGCCAGGTTCATGATCCACCTAAAATAATTTATCCACTTATACTCAGTTAGTTCAATGTGTTTATATAATGCATTGGTTTCTATTGTCCTTCTTATTTCAGACAAATGGAAACATATTCTTTCTACAGACCTCCCCTACGTCATCTTGTGCAATCATATCAGACCTCCCCTACATCATCCTGTGCAATCATGTCAGACCTCCTCTACGTCATCTTGTGCAATCATGTCATGTCTTTCTGTTTCTTCTAGTATTTGATGAAAAGAGCTCCAGCAAATGATCAAACACTACACAAGACTTAAGGCTTACTCTCAGAAAGAGACTGAAATTTTCAGCCCTACTTACCGGATGTTAAGCAACGGACTTTTTTTTTTTGACTGGCCTAAGCTTTTCATGAAAAGGAATTAATTTTCAAGACTGCACAGCAAATAATTTAACACTAGAGGCCCTAAAGCTTAAATGCTTAAAGAATGCATCTAATGATACAACTGATGAGGTGGTTTTGAAAGGCATACAACACAGTAGCACTGAAAATCATATTTGCTGCCAACCTTTTTGAAGCATGGTACTTGCTGCTGAAAATTCAACTCAATGAAAATTTTGACTGAGCCTAACTGTAGTTAACTTGGAACTCTCAAAGTGGTTACATAGGATTTGAATGACACCTAAATCAGCAACACTGACACATGGTTCAACTCCACAATTTTTTTTAGAGGAAGACTCCTCCTTACACCTCCACAACTCCAGTAATAGGTTAATCATCCACAAGTATCCAGATCATTATATATTAGCAATTCAATATTTTTCTGGCAAGCTTTGCATCAACCATCTTATATGACAGCTAGATAAAATTATATACATTAATCAGGTAGTATCAGGTAGTAGTAGGTTTGGAAAATGATGTAAAATTGATAGAGACTGCTCCATACTAAGAAGTGTTGTTCTCCTGACCATTTACATAAATATGACACAGTACCAGTTGCTTACTGATTTACTGGAAAGCACTGGGTGGTGAGGTATTTCACTTCTATATGTTAAACATATCATGGACATGCACAGGTAGTCAAAGCTTTCAAATATGCCAACAAAAAAAAGTTTCCAATTTTGAACAATATAATGATGCAAAATACAATTTAGGAAAGTTACTACAGTATAAAACAGGCTGGGTACCCCAGTTTACATGGGAGATATGTCCATTACAGACTTACATGCCAAATTAGGTCAAGCAACATAAATACACAACGGTGACAAGATTAATAAATGAAGACATTAGCACTTTGTCAGCAAAGCTGAGACTGCATTGAGCATGTTTCCTAGACCAAATGTGGGATTAATATCTGTTGCGTGTTTCCAGAAACACTACAATACAATGTCCAGCAGCTTAAGCTGTATGCACATAAAATGATGCATATGGGCATATGTTGGGAAAGTAGGTTATTAGCAGACTTGAAATAATGTTTAGCACATTAGTAGAAAATAACTTAGACCATACAGATCAGGAAGCGATAATGTCTCAATACAACACATCTGTCTCTCTATTTGTTTCCAATGCTGTCTTGATATAGACTTCTGTTTTAAATATGACACAAAACAAAACACTGTTTTATTAGCATAGTCTGAGCTATGCTTAAGCATTCTTATTTTAAATCTCTCCTTTCTCTCTGTATATACATTATATATATATATATATATATATATATATATATATATACATATACGTACATATATATATATATATATATATATATATATATATATATATATATATATATGCACACACAGCCAGGAAATGGAACAGCTTGTTGTAAGTTCACCAAGGCAGATTCAGGAAATCCAGGTAGGCACCAAACGAATTCAAATAATTCCTTTATTCAGAACCACAGAATAATAACACACAAGCGCTTTCGCTCAGAGGAATTCTGAGCTTTATCAAGTGACACCATGCTGTTGAATCAGGTGTCTTATATACCTTGAAAATCCTAGGTTAATTAGAAAGCACTACCAATTAACATTTTAAAGAGACTGTGCACTATTCCACATGCTTAAAAATTCCTTTAAAACAAAATATATAAAAAAATAATAGATTGCTTAAAATAATGCATTAATGCATCTGTCACTACTAAAAATGCTAATAGCTTAAAATAAACAAAACATTGTGCACTGTTACCATAGTGTTTAACTTTGTAATAAAATTTGCTTTGTGCAAAAGTTGCACTTCTTTTGAAAATTGGGATAAGATGGAGTGACTTGACGTACCAACTGTTGTTCATGTAAGTATAATATAAGGCTAATGCCTAGTATGGGTATGACAATATTTTCCTTTTCTTGGTCTTGTTGACAACCCTGCTGGAAAAAGAACACTATATCTTAACCAAGTTAAACTATGCTGTACAATAGGTCTTTCCTTAACATAGACTTTGTATAGTGTAGCATTAAGTGAAAATCATGCCCATGTGTATGAGTACTTGCCATAAGTAATTGTGTGGGGAATGTCAAACTAACGTCTTGCCCTTCTTAGTTTCAATAGCGGCTTGATACTGATCAAACCGTTAAGCCCAGGGGTTCTCCCAGCATCTAACTTTAATTGCCAGAGGAGTTCTCGATATTCTAAAGTTGATTCCCAATCACCCCTGGCATCAGGCTTAACTTGCTCCAGTACCATAAATTTCAGTTTTATGTTTGGACAGGTCAGGGAGTGCTTATAAAAGCGTTGGTTTCCTTCTTTTGTTTATATCATAAAAATGCTCAGATATCCGCTTGGAATTCCCTTTCCGTTTGCCTACATAGAAACTGCTGCATGTGGTGCAGAAGCCTAAATAGACCACCCCTTGCTACCACATGTGAAATGGCCTGCGGGTAGATTTTAAACCTTCTGGATGGAATGGTGATACTTTTTCTTCCAAGATGGCATGGCATTGGCTACATGCCCCACATTTAAATGTTCCC
The DNA here is from genome assembly GCF_019279795.1 of Protopterus annectens. Lineage (NCBI taxonomy): Eukaryota > Metazoa > Chordata > Ceratodontiformes > Protopteridae > Protopterus > Protopterus annectens. Next base: position 1,369,016,103 of record NC_056743.1, read on the forward strand.
TTTCTTGCTGGGTTAGTTTTCCTTGTAATGTTCTGCTTTTTCTCAAACATTTCCTTGAGATTGGTACCCCTTCTCCTTACAAATGAAGGTTGGTCAGGCAATAGCCCTTAAACTCTTCAAAGAGGGCAAGTACAGGCCAGTACTTTCTTACAGATTCCTCCATTTCCCTTGAGTGCAAAGAGTAGGTGTAGATAAAACTGTTCTTAAATTCATTGTTGATAATGGGAACAGAGCTGGCTGGTATGCCCGTTCCCTTACCCAGAAGGGGTGGATAGACAGTTCCTCTTTTGGAATTTACCTCCTCGACCAGGCTTTTGAAGAGGTCCAGAGGATAGCCCTTTCTAAGAACAGACTTTCCAAAACCTGACCTCTGCCATGTAGTCGTCATGTCCACTGCAAATCCTGCTTGCCCTGATGAGTTGTCCTGACAATGCCTTTTTCTGTAAAAAGGGATGTGCACTCTCAAAGTGCAGAACAGAGTTGGAAAATGTAGGTTTTCGATACAGCTTAGATTGAAAACTGTTCTCCAAGTAATTTTTGTATATGGTGACATCCAAATAATGCAATTGGTCTGGATCGGTGGAGTGAGTGAACTGCAGAAAATTGGTACTTGCATTGATGTGAGCAAAAAACCTCAAAAGCTCATCCTCAGACCCTTGCCACAAGATGCAGATGTCATCAAGGTAACGTCTGTAGAGTAGTAGATGTTGCTCCCAAGGGGGGATCAATACAAACTTGTGCTCCCATACGTGAAGAACCACGTTGGCGTAAAAGGTGGCACAGGATGTCCCCATTGCTACTCCTTTACTTTGCTTGAAGATTTCTCCATTGAAAAAGATGAAGTTGTTACGTGTCGATTTCCATGAATTCAATGACCAAGTTGCTTAGTCTGTTGTTCAAATCGGTTTCATTGGTGAGAAACTCACCAAACCAGTCCAGACCCTCATCATGTGGAATGCTAGAAAAGAGATCCTTGATGTCAATGGTCACCAGCAACAGGTCAGGAGAAAACTTGGTAGTAGGAAAATCACACAGAAAGTGCCAGGAGTCCTTGCATACATGCGTAAGCAGGGGGGTGAATCTCTTAGTCAAACAATCAATAAATTTACTGATGGGCTCCATGATTCCTCCTGCCCCTGCTACTATTGGCCTGAATGCTGGTGGGTTAGTTCCCTTATGAATTTTAGGGATGCCAAACAAAACCGGTATCCTTGGTTTTTCTACATGTAAATAATTGTAGAGCTTCTCATTGATGGAATTTTGCAGCAATAAATCGTACAAATGGTAGTTGATTTGCGCTAGAGCAATATTGACTTCATTTCGTGAGACTGTTGAATATTGCCCATCATTTTGAAGCATGTTATGAATGTAAGCCTCATAGTCTGCAGCAAACATCAACACTACCCCTCCACCTTTGTCCGGCTTCATTATCCTTACATTTTCGTCCTTTAACTGTTTAATAAAGTTGAACCCTTCTTTAGAGAAGTTGCCAGCTAATGAAGTCTTTCTGTCCATAGATATTTTCCTAAAATCCTTTTCCACCAAATTCTCAAAAAAAGATATGAGTGGGTGTAGTGGGGGGTTAAATACACTTCTGCGGCTTGGACCTGTCTCCATAAATTGTTGCCCCTTAAAATAGTGTGTTAAATTCAAACCCCTGGTAAAGAGTTTTAACTCAACCAGGGACTGTGAAAGATTCATAGGTCTAGAAGGCACAAATTGCAAGCCACGCGTGAACACGTCAAACACCCAGTCATCCAGTTCTATGTCCGTGTAATTATAAATGGCAAAGTTATCCTTTCTTAAAATAGTACACGTGTCATTAAGGCCCCCTATACCATTGCCTTTAATACTGTTAATGTGGTCCACAGCAAATTCTGTGTTTGAAGTGTTTAGTGTTACTTCAAAAAAACTTTCCTCATTCACTACCTGTGGGTCCATGCCCTGGGTGCCTGTTTGTGTCCCCAAACCCCGGGCCTCCCGGGGTTCTGCTGAAAATCCTGGTTGACACCCTTCCTACCCTTTTCAGCTAGCCTTTCACTTCTTCGAGGTGGCTCTTCCACCTCTTCGTGAACATTTTCCTCTTGGGCATGTACTACAGAAGGTACTTTGTTAGACACTCCTTTGGTATAACGGTTAGGGGCAGGGTAAGCCACCCCTTCCCTGTATTCTGGCAAGTCTCTTTCCAGCTTTCTCAATTTTCTGTTTAAAACCTTGTCACAAAACATATCAACTTTGTTAAACATTAGATCATAGTCACTTTTAAAAAGCAGAAAGTCTGCATCAGTTGTTATTTTAGTATTCAATATTTCCAAATCCTCTAATAATGAACAAGCTTTACATTCATATTCAGAAATCATTAGGTTCAACATTTCCACACCTGCTCTATGGGACACAAACAGGCACCCAGGGCATGGACCCGCAGGTAGTGAATGAGGAAAGTTTTTTTGAAGTAACACTAAACACTTCAAACACAGAATTTGCTGTGGACCACATTAACAGTATTAAAGGCAATGGTATAGGGGGCCTTAATGACACGTGTACTATTTTAAGAAAGGATAACTTTGCCATTTATAATTACACGGACATAGAACTGGATGACTGGGTGTTTGACGTGTTCACGCGTGGCTTGCAATTTGTGCCTTCTAGACCTATGAATCTTTCACAGTCCCTGGTTGAGTTAAAACTCTTTACCAGGGGAGTCCCTGGTTGAGTTAAAACTCTTTACCAGGGGTTTGAATTTAACACACTATTTTAAGGGGCAACAATTTATGGAGACAGGCCCAAGCCGCAGAAGTGTATTTAAGCCCCCACTACACCCACTCATATCTTTTTTTGAGAATTTGGTGGAAAAGGATTTTAGGAAAATATCTATGGACAGAAAGACTTCATTAGCTGGCAACTTCTCTAAAGAAGGGTTCAACTTTATTAAACAGTTAAAGGACGAAAATGTAAGGATAATGAAGCCGGACAAAGGCGGAGGGGTAGTGTTGATGTTTGCTGCAGACTATGAGGCTTACATTCATAACATGCTTCAAAATGATGGGCAATATTCAACAGTCTCACGAAATGAAGTCAATATTGCTCTAGCGCAAATCAACTACCATTTGTACGATTTATTGCTGCAAAATTCCATCAATGAGAAGCTCTACAATTATTTACATGTAGAAAACCAAGGATACCGGTTTTGTTTGGCATCCCTAAAATTCATAAGGGAACTAACCCACCAGCATTCAGGCCAATAGTAGCAGGGGCAGGAGGAATCATGGAGCCCATCAGTAAATTTATTGATTGTTTGACTAAGAGATTCACCCCCCTGCTTACGCATGTATGCAAGGACTCCTGGCACTTTCTGTGTGATTTTCCTACTACCAAGTTTTCTCCTGACCTGTTGCTGGTGACCATTGACATCAAGGATCTCTTTTCTAGCATTCCACATGATGAGGGTCTGGACTGGTTTGGTGAGTTTCTCACCAATGAAACCGATTTGAACAACAGACTAAGCAACTTGGTCATTGAATTCATGGAAATCATGCATTAAGAGTAGCCTTATTGCACAGCTTAGAAGAAAGGTCATGGCATCTAGGTCTATCAAGGTCATTATCCCACTGGACTCCAGCCTTATGAAACCAATAATAGAGTACAATGCTCCCTTCGGTATGTACCTGTCCAGGCATAGGCGGCAACTAGAGCGGCCCTCAGAGGCTCCATACAAAATGACACAAGATGCAACAAACAGCACACCTTAAAGTGCTTTCCACTACTCAGTCTCCTATAGATGGCTGAGGGGTGATCTACACCTGGCATACAAGGCACCCACAACCCCCACACTTAGGAATCTCCTGAATATTCATACGTCCAGCAGTACCAGAAATACAAGGTCTAGGGACCTGAATTTTATCTGTGAATTAATCAGAACATGTTGAAGAGACAGATGCGAGTCCCAGAGACTGCCCCTTCAATGGATCAGGTTTCCCATCTATAAGAAGTTGAGTTCATCTATTACCCACTTTAAGCATAACCTAGACCAGTGGATAAGGAATAGGAAATTTACACCAGGCCTGGCAACTATGTCCCTTATGGGCAGAGGTAGCTTATAAATGTCTGGCCCCTAATGTCCAATTTAGGTACAGGACATTGTAAAATATAAACAAAAGGGGGTACACAGCTGGCACTCAGATGTGAAAAACAAAATGTAATAGGCAAAGCTTTCAAGCATAACAAACTGTTCTGCAGTGCATAAAAACATAAAAGCAGCTCAAACTATATATGTATGCGTGGTTTCACTTCAGAATCCTGAAATATCACATTCCTGAATTTCATAAAACTTCATAATCTGGAAGCTCAAAATCCTGAAAATTCAAAATCGTGAATACTCAAAATCCTGAATCCCCAAAAGGCTAAAAACACACAGGATACATAGAGTGACTATAGAGAACACAAACCAGATTACATTCCACCAGGGGAGCTGTGCCCCCCTGCGCCCCACACACACCCTGCTACTTATGTTGTAGTACAACAAGTTAAAAGGGAGTGTTACTAAAGTTACAAGCAGTCATGAACACGTGATAGTATGTTTGCCATTTTTTTTCTGTGGAGTGCAATCCTGGGGTTTATATATTTAATTAGCAGGGGGTGCAGGGGGGGCTTGACCATACTTGGTGAAGAGTGCTATCCTTTGTCTTGTATGTGTTTCTCTGTGTCCTTGTACTGGAATATTGTCATTGTTTGTGTCCTGTATATTTTCAGTATTTTGTGATTCAGGATTTTGAGTTTTCAGGATTTTGAATATTCAGCATTGTGGGGTTCCGGATTATGAAGTTCAAGATTGTGATATTTCAGGATTCTGAAGTGAAACCATAGCGTACAATGCCAGCTACAATTGATTACATAATCAAATCAATTAAGTTAGTGTTTCATTTAAAGTCATATTACCCGGATTCATCTTTTTAAAAAGAGGTTTGCTTCATTTTTAAAACTGGTTTCACACTATTCACTGTATGAAGGACAGGTTCATGATCCACCTAAAATAATTTATCCACTTATACTCAGTTAATTCAATGTGTTTATATAATGCATTGGTTTCTATTGTCCTTCTTATTTCAGACAAATGGAAACATATTCTTTCTACAGACCTCCCCTACGTCATCTTGTGCAATCATGTCAGACCTCCCCTACATCATCCTGTGCAATCATGTCAGACCTCCTCTACGTCATCTTGTGCAATCATGTCATGTCTTTCTATTTCTTCTAGTATTTGATGAAAAGAGCTCCAGCAAATGATCAAACACTACACAAGACTTAAGGCTTACTCTCAGAAAGAGACTGAAATTTTCAGCCCTACTTACCGGATGTTAAGCAACAGACTTTTTTTTTTTGACTGGCCTAAGCTTTTCATGAAAAGGAATTAATTTTCAAGACTGCACACCAAATAATTTAACACTAGAGGCCCTAAAGCTTAAATGCTTAAAGAATGCATCTAATGATACAACTGATGAGGTGGTTTTGAAAGGCATACAACACAGTAGCACTGAAAATCATATTTGCTGCCAACCTTTTTGAAGCATGGTACTTGCTGCTGAAAATTCAACTCAATGAAAATTTTGACTGAGCCTAACTGTAGTTAACTTGGAACTCTCAAAGTGGTTACATAGGATTTGAATGACACCTAAATCAGCAACACGTGTCAGAGGAAGACTCCTCCTTACACCCCCACAACTCCAGTAATAGGTTAATCATCCACAAGTATCCAGATCATTATATATTAGCAATTCAATATTTTTCTGGCAAGCTTTGCATCAACCATCTTATATGACAGCTAGATAAAATTATATACATTAATCAGGTAGTATCAGGTAGTAGTAGGTTTGGAAAATGATGTAAAATTGATAGAGACTGCTCCATACTAAGAAGTGTTGCTCTCCTGACCATTTACATAAATATGACACAGTACCAGTTGCTTACTGATTTACTGGAAAGCACTGGGTGGTGAGGTATTTCACTTCTATATGTTAAACATATCATGGACATGCACAGGTAGTCAAAGCTTTCAAATATGCCAACAAAAAAAAGTTTCCAATTTTGAACAATATAATGATGCAAAATACAATTTAGGAAAGTTACTACAGTATAAAACAGACTGGGTACCCCAGTTTACATGGGAGATATGTCCATTACAGACTTACATGCCAAATTAGGTCAAGCAACATAAATACACAACGGTGACAAGATTAATAAATTAAGACATTAGCACTTTGTCAGCAAAGCTGAGACTGCATTGAGCATGTTTCCTAGACCAAATGTGGGATTAATATCTGTTGCGTGTTTCCAGAAACACTACAATACAATGTCCAGCTGCTTAAGCTGTATGCACATAAAATGATGCATATGGGCATATGTTGGGAAAGTAGGTTATTAGCAGACTTGAAATAATGTTTAGCACATTAGTAGAAAATAACTTAGACCATACAGATCAGGAAGCGATAATGTCTCAATACAACACATCTGTCTCTCTATTTGTTTCCAATGCTGTCTTGATATAGACTTCTGTTTTAAATATGACACAAAACAAAACACTGTTTTATTAGCATAGTCTGAGCTATGCTTAAGCATTCTTATTTTAAATCTCTCCCTTTCTCTCTGTATATACATTTTATATATATATATATATATATATATATATATATATATATATATATATATATATATATATATATATATACACACACACACATATATATATATATATATATATATATACACACACATATACATACAGTAGATATGAAAAGTTTACACACCCCTGTTAAAATGCCAGGTTTTTGTGATATAAAAAAGAGGCCACAATAAATCATTTCAAAACTTTTCCCACCTTTAATGTGACCTATAACAAGTACAATTCAATTGAAAAACAAACAAATCTGTTAGGGGAAACAATACAAAAAAATAAATATACAATATGCTGGTTGCATAAGTGTGCACACCCTTAGACTGATACTTTGTTGTGTGTGCACACTCCTAAACTAATACTTTGTTGAAGCACCTTTTGATTTAATTACAGCATTCAGTCTTTTTGAGTACATCTTGACAATATTTGCACACTCTTCCTCGCAAAAGCACTCCAAATCTGTTAGATTGCAAGGACATCTCCTGTGCACAGCCCTCTTCAGGTCATCCCTCAGATTTTCTATTGGATTTAGGTCTGGATTCTGTCTGGGCCTTTCCAAAACATTGTCTTTTAGTGAAGCCATTATTTTGTTAATTTGTATGTATGCTTGGGGTCATTGTTGTGTTGAAAGGTGAAATTCCTCTTCATCTTTCTAGCTGATGCCTGACGGTTTTAGGCCAAAAGTGACTGGTATTTGGAACTGTTCATAATTCCCACTACCTTGACTAAAGCCCCAGTTCCAGCTGAAGAAAAGCAACTCCAAAGCATGATACTGCAACCACCATGCTTCGCCGTGGGAGTGGTGTTCTTTTGATGATGCAAAGTGTTGTTTTTGACCACACGTACCTTTTGGAATTGTGGCCAAAAACTTCAGTCTTGGTCTCATCAGACCATAACACATTTTTCCACATGCTTTTGAAAGATGTGATGTACTGTTTTGCAAATTTTAGCTGGGCCTGGATGTTTTTCTGTTTAAGAAAAAGCTTCCGCCTTGCAACCCTACCCCATAGTCCAGACATATGGAGAATACAGGAGATTGTTGTCATATGTAGTACACAGCCAGTACTTGCCAGAAATTCCTGCAGCTCCTTCAGTGTTGCTGTAGGTCTCTTGGCAGCCTCCCTAACCAGTTCCTCCCTAACCAGTTTTCATCTTGTCTTTTCATCAATTTTGGAGGGATGTCCAGTTCGTTGCAACGTCACTGCTGTCCCATATTTTCTCCACTTTTTGATGACTGTCTTCACTGTGTTACATGGTATATCCAATGCTGTGGAAATTTTTTTGTATTCTTCTCCTGACCGATACCTTTCAACAATGACAGCCCTTTGATGCTTTGTAAGCTCTCTGAAATCATGGCTTCTGCTGTAGCAGGCAACTGAGTAAATGTCAGGAAAATCCTACTAGGATAGCTGAACTTTATTTGGGGTTAATCAGAGTCTCTTTAACTGATGGCAGGTATGTACCCAAGAAGAAGGAATGCTGTAATTAAATCAAAAGGTGCTTCAACAAAGTATTAGTTTAAGGGTGTGCACACTTATGCAACCAGATTATGTTTTGTATTTTTCCCCTAACAGATTTGTTTTTCAATTGAATTGTACAGGTTATAAGTCACATTAAAGGTGGGAAAAGTTTTGACATTATTTATTATGGTCTCATTTTTATATATCACAAAAACCTGGCATTTTAACAGGGGTGTGTAAACTTTTTATATCCACTGTATATATATATATATATATATATATATATATATATATATATATACACACACACATACATATATACATATACATACATACAGTTATCATTATTATTACCATATCTCTTCATAAATAAGACCTAACCCGAGAATAAGGCCTAGCATGGTTTTCCATGGTGGTCATGATATAAGCCCTACCCCAAAAATCAACCCCAGTTAAGATCATCAACAACACATGATGGATGTGTTGAATTATAAAATAATATTATTGACACTCATTGACTGAAGTTATCATACTTTGCTCACCATTTTCAGACCATTTGGACACCCAACTTTTTCTCTTTGCAGAAAGTCGTAAGATTCTTTACCTGGGAGTCCTCCACAATTCTTACTGTAACTCTAATCATCCCTCACACTTGACGGTTGATATCCTTGGCCCATAAACACTGACAGGTGTACTTTGATCGGTCGAAGTACAGACAACATGCGTAAAGTGTGTGCACTTGATAAATTGCTGTGGTTGTGTCTTCTTAGCCATCTCCATTTTGTGTTGCCACTCCAGTCTTGTAAGTCTTCAATTAACCCCACCCAGACAAGATAAGTGCAAAAAGAAAGAGCTATTCCATCGTGTACAAGAAAGGAATCATGAAGGACTCCTGGGGAAAGAATCTGACAGCTTTCTGCAAAGAGAAGAAGTTAGATCTCCGAATGGTCTGAAAATGGTGTGCAGCATATGATAACCTCAGTCAATAGGCCGACGAGAAAAATGCTAAGAAGTGCATGTGTGGATCAGGTCAGCAACCATTATTTCCTGAGCTGGAAGACATCATCTGTGAATGGATTGCTAACAGGAGTGCAAAGGCTTTGGTTATGTGCAGGGCTGATATTCAAGCATTTCCCCTCGCAATGGCACCACAGTTAGAAATATCCCCAGAAGAATTCAAAGCATCACAACATTGGCTGGATGGCTTCATTCAGCGATATGAACTGTCTCCAAGAAGAACAACAACACTGTTCAAGCTGGTAGATAATGAAGTTATTAAACATGCACTTGAGTTCAAATCCTTTATTGATGGCATCTACTTTTCTAAATACCAGCTCTCCAATATGATTGCTATGGATGAAACTGCAGTGTTTATGGGCCAAGGATCTCAAACAACAATTGATCAGAGGGGTGCCTAGTCGATCAACATTACATCTACTGGTTACAAAAGTGCATGTGTTACCTGTATTTTGGCAATTCATCTAGATGGAAAGAAAAACCCACCTCTAATCATTAGTAAGAGCATTAAAGATAATATTGAATCTGTTTAAGGCATTTATGTTCTTGAAACCAAAAAAGCCTGGTGCAGACAAGCAGTTATAAGAAAGTTGGTCGATGCAATGCTGCCACTTGTTTTGCGAGGTGGCGAAAGAGGTCTGCTAGTCTGGGATTCAGCCAACACTCACCACGCTAAAGACACGAAGAAATTCCTTGCACGAGGAATATATATCAAATAATGATTCCCACAGGAATGACTGCCTATCTCCAGACTCTTGATATTGCAATAAACAAGCCATTCATGGACCATTTGCGCATGGAACTTAATGACTACACTGAAAATTGAATGGAGAGAAATCAGCATGTCAACTTTGTGAAGCCTAGCCTGCAAGAGGTTGCGACTTGCGTGAAGAATTCATGGGATAAAATCAGGGACAGCTGTGTTGCCAATGCACAACGAGCAGACTACTTGGACAAGCTGTGCTCATTTAAGGAGAGCTCTCTTGCTAGGCATGACAGATTGGGGCCAATGGAGCTACAGGAAATGGAGTCACAAGAAATTCAGACTGGAAATTGGGGGTTGGAGACTTATGACAATGTTCCAGAAGAAGATGACATCACTGTATTTGAATAACTTTTACATTATCAGGGCAACCGAATGGATTGCTTCTGTTTTCAGTTTTATTCCCCACCTTCAATACACATATATTGAGATTTTTCTGCACTTTCTGTTAAGCATGAAATATTGCACTGTGAAAGCCAAGGTGTAGATATTCTGAAGTTGAAATGTTTGTTGCACTGTTTATGTAGAATTCTCACACAACTGTTAACACGTTACTTAGAGCTGTTGCCCAATAACAGAAAAGTACCAAATAAATGTCAATTTGTGTACATGAATAAATGTCGATTTGTGTATATGAATAAATGTCAATTTTTGTACATAAATAAATGAATAAATGTAGATTGTTATACAGGGGGGTAAATAAGACATCCCCTGATAAGCCCTAATGCGTATTTCAGCGGGGGAAAGAGTACAAGACCTAGTCTTATTTTAGGGGAAATACTATATTATATATCTGTTTTTACCGGATTGTCATGTTTCTTTCATAATTAAGCAGCTCCGAATTCAGCAATGTATGTAGAATGGAAATCTGAAGCAAAACAGAAAACAGAGTCACTTGCTGGAATAACATCCCCTTATTCTGATTCACTATACACTTTAAACGATGTCAACACTTTCTGGGAACTACAGAACAATTAATCAGAATAGAGTTAGACTGCAGGAAAACATGTACAAGAAATAGTGTCAAATTAAGGATAAAAATGAAACTAATCCAAAGAAGAACAAAGACACACAATCAAATGGGCACTGAAACAAGTGTTGTATGTAGCCTGTTGTATTTCGTAAAGGTTACCTATGTTCATTTTCAAGTGTGCATTCAAGCACATACTTAAAAGTTAACCACAGAGGCTGCTAAAGAAAAAAAATAAGCTTCTGATATGGAAGTTATGGAGTTAATGTATTAACTACATGATATGAGCTTCTTCACTTCAAGAAAATACATGTTTATTATTTCCTGACATTTTGTTGACTCGGTCAGCCTTACTGGGCATCTCTTCATTTTCAGAATGGAACTAAAATAAAGAACATAATTTTACAATATTTGAAGAAGCAAATCAATAAAAATATTACATAGAGGATTGTGATCAGGTGTCTGATGATAACCAATTTATTATGTCTTGAAGACACGAATGTCCAAAAATTCATCTTAGCACAGGAGCATACCAAAGCCTGAGAGATGAGCGCTGGCATCCTTGTCAAGAACATAAGTAATTATGATTGGAGAGATGTATCAATTATTTGTAGTGCACAGCTCTTTATCTGGTTAATGTACAAACAGAAATAGGAAAAATGTTTAGGAGTGTGCAGTGTTTACTGAGAGCTGTAAAACACTGAGCACAGCCACTGATGAATGAAGAGCTTTAAAAGCTGACTAACACTTCACTTTGCCACATATCTATTGTATGTATGTGTGCTTTATTGAGACAGCAAACTATATAATAGCTTTTAAAACCGCAAAATTCTTTGCATGTTGTTCTGTGGCGGCCATTACTATGAGCTTACAGATTAACAGCAGTGTAATGTGCTTAACAAAACTCTGTGTTACATGCAATGTGTAACTTGTGGAAGTAGATATATGAAAATAAAATGTCAATTTCTAATTAAAGAATTAAAATCAATTCATAAGAAATTTGAAAGAAAACAAAAATCAGTACATATCTGTACAGCATGCATTAAATAGACATGAAAAAGAGGCTTAGGATATTATAAGAAACATGCTGCACATGTGAAAAACGAGAGGAAAAGAATGAATGGTAGAGGAGAGTTGTGGGAAAAGTAGCAACATGTGGTAAGTAGGGAAAGGTAGTATACGGGTAGTTGAAGGTCTATCAAGAAATAGTGCACTTTGCGGAAATGTCCAGCTTAGTGTATCATAAAGGAAAAATAGGAACATGAAGAAAGCTTGTGTGCGGAAGGGAGAGTTAATTATGTTAGCAAAAGCTTGAGTCTGATGTGAATTAGACAATGAGCAATTTTAAAGTGTTAGTCATTGCTGACATGGTTTTGCCACATTTGGGTTATTTTTTTTTTTCAAGTGGTGTGTGGGATTTGCAGTTCTGGTTGAAGATGACAGGGTGGCAAATCATTTAAGGTAAATTATATTAATTAATAAAATTAAATGACTTCTATGTTGTTTTGTCTATTGCTTCTGAACTACCCTAAGCCAACATTTGGCAGTAAAAATCCACATCATCTTCAAAACATTTTCACAACTGACATGGAAGGGATTATGAATGTCTAGGAGACTTATTAGCAAAAGCATATCCTTTCCTTTTTAATTATCAGGTCAAAAGCTTTCTAAATGACAAAATAATGCACAAGTTGCTTGTATGCTCTGTAATATAGGACTTGATAAATGTATTCAGTTACATCCTTACTACATGCTAGTAACCAGTTTGACCAAAGCCCAAAAAAACTGCATTAACCTATGGCTTCTCTCAATAATCCAATCTCCCACTAGGGTTAAAAAGCCATCTAACAAGCATTCCATCCTGGACTGGATATTAACAAATAGGCCAGCCCTCTATTCCTCCCTCTATCCCTACTCCAGTTGTCTGCCAGATAGTCTCAGTGATCACTACCCAACATATTTAGTCAGGAAAAAATCAAATCCAACTACATTTTTTGTTCTAATTGGACATATTTGAATTCACATACATTTTTGCATGCCCCTATCAAAATTCACATCTTATTTTCCTATGTTGAAGTGATAATACAGAATCATTTTTTAAATCAAAAGTATATACATGATAAAATAGATAATCTGTTGGCAAATTAAAAGAACAAATGAAACGGATGTGGTAGCACTGTTGAGCTGGAATGACTGACTGATTTGACCTCAGCAAGAAGTGTTTGCATTATTGTTTGTGATGGAAGGAGAGATTCTTTAAAGTAAATTGACTAGATCTATTCAGTAGGGATAATGTGACCAGTTGTAAGTTTTTTTTTTTTTTTTTTTCATTTGATAGGTACAACTGTGGAAGAAATTAATTAGACTGGATACTCTTCAAGCTAGATAGCCTATTGGTAGATGCAAGTGCCATGTGACAGGAAATGTCTGTTTTGTACAGTAAGAGTATCTATTAATGTGGCTGTTACTACTACTGAATAGCACCTGTAAGGTGTATGGCAAAGAAAAAAAAGAGCTTGCCCAAGCAAAGTTAAGATTCTGAGGATTCTTTCTTCACTGCCACATCAACAAAACAGGGTGCAGCTCTATCCTGTCACATGGATTTTAAGTCAAGAAGCAACTTATCATGTGATTTAATCAACTATATTATAGATTGTATGGCAGATAACTTGTGCATTGGGCATCCTTTAGTATTATACAGGAATTGAATGTTATTTTCTATTTTGCCACTTTGGTCTACCTTATTTATGTTAGCTGTTTTCTTAATTATCAATTTTTTGCATTTTCTATTTTGATAATGTGGATTTTCTATCTGCAGAAGAAATTGCATTTCTGAGTGTTAGCAGGTGTGCTGATAATTCACTGAAGTGATGTATAGGCTTTGGTTATGTACACTCGTTGTATTCAACTCTTTAAACCTATTTGCTGCATTTTAATTATGGTGGAGGGAAAGGTTATTAGTAGGTATGACACGATTTTGTGCATTGAGTTTTCCATCACATTGTTTAAAATACAACATTGGTTCAAGCTCCTATAGGATATGGTATATACATACATATGTGAATATATGCATTTATTTGCATTTGTTAATAGTAATATTCTGATTGGGCAAGCAGCCCATTTTCAGCAGAGACCTGGGGAGAGAAGCTTAATTTTGTACATACAGTACAGTAATTAAAAAAAAAATACAAGCAGTTTCCACAATATAGACACTACACACATGGTATACAAATATGTTAGATTTATGTAAAAACAAATATTGTATTGTTTTCTATGTGTAGTAGAATATATAACATTTAGGATATATGCACCAAAAAAAAAAAAAAAAAAACAAGCACAGGTTTTGCAGCGTTTAAATGGCTTAGAATATATATATATATAGCAAAAACAAAATGTGTATTTAGTGCAAGACCAGTTTTATGTACAGGATGTATCATGTTAGTTTAGTTATTTAATTATACAGTAGTTAAAAAGAGATTATTTTTGGAGATGCATTTAGTTATTTTATTTATATATCCTTTGTTGACTGGGTTAGTCCAACTAGGCTAATGGATTCTTTTCACTGGAGGCCCAAAAAGACATTTAAACTACTATTAGGGGAAAATTGGCCAGGACATCAGCGAACTACCCCTACTCTTTTTAATAGGCGAGTGGGATCTTTTATATCCATTTGAGCTACCATCAGACCAGGCAGAAGGGACCTCAGTTTAATATCTTACCTCACTTATGTTTTGTGGGTAGGTCTCATTATAAATGCATAGGGTAATATATGTATATTATGCCAATTACCACTAGGGCCCTTATAAGCCTAGTCAGAAAGCTTACTCCCCTGTGCAAAGCAGAAAATGGTTTTGATCCATTGACCTATGGCTAAGCATGCTTCTGCTGTGCCCCTCTACAATGTCAAACTCTTCCTGTCCTTTTTATATCACAGAATGGTTTCAATCCATTAACCTCTAGGTTATAGGCCCATCACACTTCTGCTGCACCACTCTGATATCAGTCAGTGACTTCTGAGTTAGGCTGATGTCATGCAGTGAATTTATCAGTGTGGTGTGTCACACGAGCAAAGCAAGACACCTTTATAGTTGGAAAGCATTTTCAAATTGTTTGGATTTTTTTGCCTATTTTGGGACTGTGTTCCATTTTCTAGCTATGTTTAGTGAGCATAGGGAGTCTGCCCAATGATTGTTCAATCTTACTATAAGAATTACACTTTGACTTTCAGATCTTTGTTTTTTGGGAGGGTTGTTTAATGCTGCATATTGTGATGGTTCTCTGTATTTAACAACAGCTCCATAGACTAAATATGTTAAGTGAGCAGCATTGCTAAATATGTATTCTCACAAACACACATATATATATTATATATATATATATATATATATATATATATATATATATATATATATATATATACACACCATATTTTAAATCATTTACTGTCTCATGGGTATATTCATACTTGCTCTCAGAGGTTAAGCCCTGCAGGGGATGTATTTAGGGAGTATTATACATGGTCTGAGTTCAAAGTAATCTTACAGCTCTTGTTTCTGTCCTGTGGTTGGTAACACTGGTGGCCATGTTTGAATTGTGATCACATTAACTGCATGTATTTTGCATTGCAACATGATGGCATTTAAAGGATTTTGACAAGTAATTTGGTTACTCTAGTGGCATAAATAGGTGTCACTTTAGGGTTGGATGGTGGTTGGAGTCAGGGATGTAGAGACTGTGTTCCATGTTGATGCATGGGTACGTGCCAGCATATGTCGATTTGATAAAGATAAAGTTTAATCCAGTACAAAGCAAGTTACAGTCATACATTGAATAGACTCCATCGGTTAAAGAAAAGCAGTGAAGGATGATGGCTTTAGTCTTTCAGATGAGGCCAGCTAGAGAATTGTGAAGCTGATGTTTATAGCATGTTTTCTGCAAGGCAGTTCCTAAAATGTTTTAGGAGTATTTGGGATGGGGGGGGGGGAGTGTGGTAACATTTCGGTCTGTTGGAGTCACAGTAAACATCTTCCTGTGTCACAATGATGATTAAAGGCAGCTGTGTATTCTCACTGCCAGCAGTGAAGGTGCAGGCACTCCTGCATAATGCACCCAAAACCAGTTCAGTCTAGCTCTACAGGAATAGCAAGGGAGCTATTTGCAAAACAGAGAAAAAAGTGAAACTTGAGATAGGTACTTAGAATCTAAGGGGGGTGAGTAGTCCAAAACTGAACAGACAAACAGCTGGCCAAGTTCACAATGTTTAGGAAATGAAGCTTAGCACTTGGAAGGTGGGGAAGCTGCATTAGTAGGGTTTCCAATGAAGCGGGGTAAGTTGCAATAAAGGGATGGGGAAGATGTAGGATTTTGGTAGAAGATAGTTTGGAGTGGGGTTATATGAAGTGTCTTATGGGGGGATGGTACATAAGTGGTGAATGAATAGTTGTGATTGCGAGGGAAATTTTCCTTCTATTGGCTTGGCAGCAGGATTTTTTCCGTTGTGGATGAAAGGGGACAACTCAACATGTATGAAAGCATTAGTAACAGGAATGGAGGATTAAGGCTGGTGGATGTATGGAAACAGAAATGGATGGCTTGAAAGTTGTGTATGTTTTGTAAGACTGAATGTAGGGAAGCAAGTGGGTTGGACAGACTGTTAGTGAATGGGGAATTTAGGGAGTGAGAATCATGAAGGGCAAGCTTAGCTGCATGTGTGTCGTGACAAAGAAATGAGATTAAAGCTAAATGGTTGCATGTGATTATGGAATATAAGGGCCAGAGAAGAAGACAATGGCTAGTAGGACCAATACAGAGTAAATGCAGTTTTCTAGACTGTCAGTGGGCTTAGGTATGCAGAAAGGGGAGAAAGATTTAAATAGGATGTGAGAGTTAAGTGAGGATTTAAAGGCAACAGAAGAGACTATGTAGGATGCATTACAAGGAAGAATGGTGAGATTATGGCAAAATAGGTCAAATATGCCAAGTTACTACTATTGAACTTAAAGAAAAACAAACACAGCTGTGGATTAAGATTATTAAGGCAGAGCGGGGGGGCAGATAATGAAGACTACTGAGAGAAAAGATGGTTTTATATAGTTTATAGGGATTTATTTATTTAATTAAAAAGAAAAGCCTACTAGATACAGGTGTTCCTTTTCAGGAGCAACACAGTAGCACTGTCTAGTTAAGTAACTTGCTCAAGGTCACACAGTTTGCAAATGGAAATTGAGGGAGTCAAACTCAGTATTAGAGAATGAAGTTCAATGCCAAATTGTACCCTAAACTCTCTGAGCTAAACTACAAGAGGTTAAATTGGATATTCAAGGACTGGGAGAGGTGTATTCAGAGGCAGAAGCTGCAAGGATATTTACATGACCATAGAGTTATGAGTGAGGTATGAAAGCATATGGATATAAAGTGTGAAACAGGATGGTACTGATGGATTTTAGATATGTTTTTATCAGCAAGTAGGATTAGAGCTAATTCTAACATTGGTTGGAGTTTTTAATGATGCTACAAATGTTGGATGAGCCAGGGTAGAATCCTGCAGTGGGGTGGCCATTTTAAAAGAGGACTGGATTTATATGCGAGATAAGCAAATAATGAGCATGCCCATAAGGGCTCTTGCTTTGTCTAGGAAATATGTAATTTGGCTTGTAAATCAGACTGCAGGATATTAGTTAGAATACTGGATACTATGCTGTAGGGACTTCGAGCAGGTCCTTCATCAGACATCTGTGTAACTGAAATCGATGAGGATTAGGCAAGTGTAAGCTGAGGTGAACTAAATCTTGAGATGGAGTTCAGACATAATGGGATCACTGCATGGTCTTTTGTGTCACATTAAAATGGTCTTGTTTGGACCAGGACTGCCACAAAGTTGGAAGACACAACTGCCCAAGTTTCTTTTACTTCAAGAGGAAATTCTACACAGTTAGGATAGTGATATATGAATGGGTAGAACCAGACTGCCCAGCAGGAAATAAGTCTTGGGTATGATCTATATGAATACTGTTTCCTTCATGGAATCACTCTTCATTTGTAATGTCAGGATTGACTGATTTAGCATAAGAAATTGGTTTTTGAGATACCTAGCTGCATAGTATTTTTGTCTGTAAGGCATACACACAGCAGTCCTATTTCTCAACATTGATGTGCATTTATATATGCCTTTCTTTTCCAACAAAGACATTCCCTTCTTCAATATATACTATCAGTGCATATCTTTTTTTGTTGTGCGGGGGCAACAAGTTTAATTTCCATTCTTTTTTTTCTGTTTCTTGTTGTGTCTTATGGAATCATGTCTTACAGTACAGGAAACAATATTCTTAAAGAAAGATGAATCAGACACCTAGGTCATATCATGTTATTCTTACAGATTCTTCCAACTTTTTATTCAGTGACTTCACTTCTCATCTAAATAGGTTTACAAACATTTTTTGGTCTGTCATTCTTTCTGTCTTACAAATAGATGTGCGTGTACACACACACACACACACACACACACACACACACACACACACACACACACACACACACACACACACACACACACACACACACACATACACACACACACACACACACAATATATATATGTATTTATCATTTACTCCTCATGGTGTCACTTGAGAAGACAAAATGTATATTCAAGAAACTGTGGTTCATTTGTCATACATAGCATTTACTACAACCCAAAGAAAGGGGATTTTCAAAATTAACATTTAAAAATATACATACTCCTTTGACTGAGATTTATTTAATTAATTAAATGAATGAATGAATGAATGAATGAATGAATGAATGAATTATTAATTTTTTTGCAGGATTCTAACCTTTTTTCAGGACTGTAATCCATAATGCCCTACTGCATTTTATGGTATTTATTTCTCTTTCAGTTAATTCCAGTACTATTTGTGAAACTAACAGGAAGCAGGGATGTAGAGTGTGGCTTCTTTACTTGGAGAAATTCCTTAAAATTAAAGCTAGTGATGACTAGATACAATATGCAATACATAATCCTTTGCAATGATGTGCTATCATCCTTTATTAGACAGAGATAGCTACACAGTATAACATAGCTAAAATAAATCACATGATATGATACATTTCACAGTCTTATGCATTCAGAGTCCTGCCAGCAGGCATTTCCCCAATCTAATTTTAATAAGTCAAAACAGACGCTCTGTTTTGGGACAATTAAAGACACCTGCAGTTTTATCTGTGCTGCATATTGCAGAGGGCATACACAGTGAAGTAAATTGCCTTTATATGTGATGTAGAGAGATTATTACCCATTGCATGGGACATATTTTCCATTGCGGGAACTACAAAGTCTAGGTTTCTCGTTACATTATGATTTTGGATAAAGCTGATGGGAAGTATCTAAACAGAGAGATAATGATGCAATGTCCATTTACTAGTGCTGTACATAAGAGTTTGAGCTTTGAAGAACTAGAGCATACTGTATGGATTATGTACATTAATTAATTAGATGTGGATTTGTCAGAAGCTGGTAACAACAAACTTCTGGAGGGATTTACTGCATTAATGCTGGAGCATTACATGTTTCTGTCAGAAAAGGTAAGAACTACCTTTTTGTAACATTTTTGCGTAGCTCTCTAATGTACCTGTTTCAGTGTTTGTTGTTGAATGTGCTCAGGTGTGTTTCATGAGTTTCCTTCCATATTTAATGTTGAATGGGTTTCAAGTTTGTTTATTGGAGAAAGCAGCTTTGCAGATTTCAGTAGGGACTGCAGTACTATTAGAAGGAAAAGAAAAGGTTGTTCCACTTGTTCTGAGTTGTATGGATCCCAGGAATTAAGTATTTATTCTGTTTTAACTTTGTACATGGAATCTTGCGTTCTGTTCTAAACTGCAACCCTGTTTAATATAAACTGTTCCCTGAAAAGGTACAAACGCAGAGGTCAAAAACATAATGAAGTACATTCATCCTGGATTGTTCTCTAAAAGCAATAGAGCAAGACAGACTGCCTAAATTATGCCTGATCAAGTGATTTATTAAATTAGTTCACGTTTCTTAACCAAGTACATGGAGTTATCCAAGGATCCTGTCCATCCATGACTTGAGCCAATCTAGCAAAAAGAGAGTACAAAAATCTACATGCGCCTCTCTTCAAGGGAGAGGTACTGATGAAATACCTGTATTAACCAAACCTGAGAAAATATACTCGTATGCCATCTACATGTGCCTCTCTTCAAGGGGGAGGTACTGATGAAATACCTGTATTAACCAAACCTGAGAAAATGTACTCGTATGCCATCTACATGTGCCTCTCTTCAAGGGAGAGGTACTGATGAAATACCTGTATTAACCAAACCTGAGAAAATTTACTCGTATGCCATCTACATGTGCCTCTCTTCAAGGGAGAGGTACTGATGAAATACCTGTATTAACCAAACCTGAGAAAATGTACTCGTATGCCATCTACATGTGCCTCTCTTCAAGGGAGAGGTACTGATGAAATACCTGTATTAACCAAACCTGAGAAAATGTACTCGTATGCCATCTACATGTGCCTCTCTTCAAGGGAGAGGTACTGATGAAATACCTGTATTAACCAAACCTGAGAAAATGTACTCATATGCCATCTACATGTGCCTCTCTTCAAGGGAGAGGTACTGATGAAATCCGAAATCTATTTGTGAAGTATTGCACTGTATACATTAGTCTAAACAAGGGTTTTATTTATTTATATTTGTTTACTGGGGGAGTGCACTGATCTCAATGGACCGTTTGCAGGCACATAAGAAATAAAATATATTTATAGATAGAACGATACTCTAAAAACAAATGCAAATTTACATATGCAAGAATATAGTACAACATTTTGTTCAAGAATCAGTTAATACCGAAACATGGATGGAAAAATGGAATTATTTTGTGACACGCAAATGCAAATTTACATATGCAAGAATATAGTACAACATTTTGTTCAAGAATCAGTTAATACCGAAACATGGATGGAAAAATGGAATTATTTTGTGACACGTTTCCTTCATAAGTTAGTTAACATTAAAATATGTGCATTTAGCAGACTTTTGTAGAATTACACCAAGATAAAGTTTTGCCAGTTAGATGAAGCCTTATGGCAAAGGCTGTTAAAAATTAGAGTGCTGTATGAGCAGCGGTAAAGCTTTAATTAGGTAATTGTTTGAATGGATCCAGCTTCTCTGACCCCAGCCAGCATAACTCCAGCACATCTGCTGTGACCCATTTTGATCTGGCTTATTGGTTTAATCCATGGAGTCCTACAATAGCTATAATTAGAATTAATTATTAGAATGCAAGGTATAAAAGGTAGAAAGACTTAAAAGCCATTTATTTATCCAAAATACATTTTCCAATGCATGGGACATTTAAATTAATATCATCATTCACACATTACAGCATACAATAAATTCTACAATTCCTTTTTCATCAGGTTAAAGGACCATCAAAGAGAGGCAATATCTACAACTGTGACTTGAATTTTTAGCACGGATACCTTTATAATTAATTTGTTAAAGAAAAAATGTGCAAGTCCAAAATACATTTCATACTATGTGAATATATAAGCCACGCTAATGAAATTATATTTATTTAGTTATACCTTGTTGAGCAAGTTAATTCCACTAGGCCAATGGCCTCTTTTGAGGGGAGGCAAGAGGTGATATTCATACTGACTCAAAGAAATTTGACAAGGGCATTGGGGAACTTCCCCTACTCTTTTCGTTAAGTGTCATGGAGTCTTTTAGACCCACCTGAGCTACCACCAGCTCAGGCAGATGGAGCCTCAGTTTAATGAATCATCCAAAGGACAGCACACGCAGGAATGCAATAACCTTCCCCCCATGCTGTACTACAATGTCAATGTTGGAAAATTAACCCAGTTACTTGTGGGAACAGATCTCACAGATTTCTTACCTTTCACCAGCAGTGAAGGTGAGAATCTTAAGAAAAAATATAATGTCTTTAGGCTATTGCTGATTTTTGATACTGTTTTGTGTGATGCTACAAGCATTGCTTGTAAGAATTCCTTTTTATATGTCTCATCTAGACATCTGTATAGAGGTGATAGCAATGCACAGGAAAGATATCTGTACCATTTGTGAAATCATCTGCATGTCAAAGTATTATAGTATTACTCAGATGAGTGTGATACAAGCAAAAGAGTAGTACCCAGGTATCTTGTGCCTTTTACTACAGAAGTTGATGAATCACCCTCTTTGTGCCACTGCACACGATATAGAACACACTTTCTGCTAAGGGCTGGTGCTTTCCACTTTTCTTTTGGCATAATCATCCACAATTTAATTGATATTCATGATATACATTACTGTATGGGTAATGCTTTTGCAAATCTGTATGAATGGTCGTACCATCAGTCATAAGGCCAATCACCTCAGCATGGCCAATTAGTTACCTACACACCAAGGATAATTGTGGTGCACCTCTCATGCAGACAACAATAGGGGATTTTTCATCCCTCTCCACATATTGTGTAAGTACCAAAGAAAAGGGTGTGCAATGGGTGTGGTTTGGAGCCATCTTCCACCTTCCACTTTTCTAAGTGAAATAGCTTCACAAGCAGTCATGACGCTCATCTTGAGCTGATGGCTACTGCTAGGACTGCAGTCTCCAAAGATGATTCTTTAGCAGAAGGCAAATCCAGTAACATTGTACGTCAACCTCTACTCCTCAATCGCTCAAGATAACTTCTCCAGTGCTTGAATCACTATTTGAACTTGCAATGACTACTCTGCAGTCAGAGGAATATGCCACAGAGTCTGCCTACTTTTTCCATTTACTATTCTGATTGATAGCGAAGCTGTTCACTTAGAAAATCAGGATCATCCATATCGTACAGTTTGGTTGTGATAAATTGATTGCATCTCCCTAAACACCTTAAATATTTTACCTTGTATGCACAAAATTGCAGTCTGATGACTGTTGTCATGAAATGGAATTTTTATCTAGGGGAGGATCAAGCCATTTGGGGGACTACACACACACACACACACACACACACACACACACACACACACACACACTGCTGCTTATCGGTTCACAGGCTGCTACTAGTTTATAGACAATGTAAGCCTTTTGAAGCCTACTCCCTACTAGTACTCCCCTTGCCCATCAAGCATATGACAGCTAGGTTTCTAGTAGAAGTATGCATTCTCATCCATTCATGTAATTTAGATTTAACCTTGCTGAGAGATGTGCTTTGCTTTATAGAAAGTAGGAGGTTTCTGCAAAGGGATGGGATGCTCAGAGAGATAACTGTCTTGTCCAAAAGTTGTTCTTATTGTGAAATTGATTTAGATCACTTGGTTGTGTGTTTGCATTATTACCAGATTTATGGATATGTACTACAGATCATTTCACAGATGTCTGTAGGAGAAGGGAAGGGCAAGTAAGATGGAACTTTTAGATTTTCTCAGTAACTTCAGGAGCACACACCTAAAATTTTGTTAGTGAGGAACAGCTAAGGATTTTCAAATTGGATAAGCAGACTGGATAGGTGCATACAAAAAGGCATATTGCATTCTACTAAAAGCCAGATGAGAGTTGAAAAGAGGTTAATTATAACTTCTTTTGAACAAGAACAGAGAGACATCTTTAATAATCATATGGACAAGGCAGAAGGCTTTTGTAATGACAAGGTATATGTGGTATTTAGAGGAGAGTTTATTACCTCCAAGGGTACCTGGGTCTCTGATAATAATGTCTACTTTAAAGGATGGTGTCATTTATATGGTAGATGTGTGAGAGTTTGCTTTTCCCTAAATGTACAATGCTACATTTTTTTTTGTGTTCAACTTTAGACAGTGATCCTGACACCATGAGCTTATCTAAGTTTGGCCTTCTAGGATGATCTGAGAATGGAGTTGATAATAACACCATTATTTCAGTCATCCACAAAGTAATTCAGCCAGAAGCATTTAATGTCAGCATTGACAACAGAGAAGTTTATGCCAAACGGAAGTAATTCCAAAGCAGACCCCCGGGGGTGCAACACTGTTGATAAGTTTCTGGGAGGGAAATTTGCTATTAACTTTAATTGAGCTGTGTCTGTCAGTGAGCCATTCACACTCTAGTGCATAGAAATTTACACAGAGTTTGACTTGTTTGTCAGTGATGATAGAGTGAGGCAAATTGTCAGAAGCCTTAGCTAAATCAAGGTAACCTCTTTCCAGAGAGATACCCTCATCTAATGCTTCAACAATTCTTTCAAAGAAGTCAATTAAGTTTAATAGGCATAGCCTACATTTTATAAATCCAACCCCAAATGCCTATTTATGAGATCCAGAATGTTCCTTTCCATCACCTTGCAAATGACAATGGTGAGGCCTGTGACAAAGGGAGATACTGCCAGCACAGGTATCTGAAATTTTGTAAATAATTATATGTCATTTGTGAATATCAACATGACTCATGTAAGATGCTTGCGTTACAACTGTATTAGAACTGTATGTCATGTGTATATCAAACTTGTTTGTGCAGACGTGTGTTGAAAAAGATTTTTGCAAGGTGCTTGAAATGTATCCACAGTGTGCCTTACTGGAATAGAACAGAAATGTACATGCACTATTGTAACTGTTTAAATGTATATATTTTAAATGGAAACTGGAACACAGGAGGTTAACTTCAGTCTAGCAAACTTCAGAAAAAAATAGCTGAAATTAATTTACTTTATGGCAGCTAGGGACAGAATGCCTGTACTAGGGAACTTTCTGTATTGTATTGGAAGTGTTTTATTCTTTCATGACTTCTAGCATCTGCCAAAGCTCTAAAGTCTATATATTTTCACACAAAAATGTTAAATACTACTAGATTCCAGCAAGGGGGGGGGTCACCTGGGATAGAGTCAGATGACAAGAAATTATTTCATTCTGCAAGTTATCCCCACAGTAATAGTTGAGATATTAATTTAAGAAGTATGTTAAAGAGAGACAACATTCTGTATTCTGTCTTTGACCTGACAACTAGAAGATTCATTCACCACATTTGTCTTGCTCTTAAGTAAGTTAACTAGAGTATAGTAATCCTCTTAGATTCAGTCAAGAATATACTGAAACATAGTTTAGATGTTTTTCTTTATTTATTTGAGACTGTCCTGCAATGTTGTTTTAAAGGTTTCCTGTGGTTTTTAACTCTGATGTTACTGTGAATATATACTGAATATGTTCTTGTTTTTTTATTATTAAATATATTAAACCTTTCATTGTGGCTGATCTTTGTAGAGATATTTAAGTTTCAGTGTACTTGCATATTTATTTGGTGACACTGTGTAGGCCACTCCTGATATCCTTGCTCTTGGTCAAACTACCATATGTATTAATAGTAACATTACACAGTAAGATTGGATACCCTTTGTTAAGGGCTTTAAAGTAGCTGATAAAAAGTTGTCTGGTGGCATTGATAACTACCTTATAGTCTGGGCAAAAGGGAGCATAGCTAGTAAACCTGTGCCAGCCTTTCGTGTGTGTGTGTCTGTGTGTGTGTCTGTGTGTGTGTGCATAAATCAAACCTCAGTGTGTCTGTATCAGCTACTTGGGCTGAGACATGAAACACTGGTTGGACAGAGAGGGTGCTGGAGGTCTTGTTCAGACACTCAGCTGAGATCTCAACTGTATAGCTGTGCCAGTGGGGAGTCTTATTGGGGATCTGGAGAAAGAGGGAGAAACCAGTCCTGGACTGACTGTTGTCTCTGTTTGCTCTTAAGGGAAATTGCACTTGATGTAGAGAACTACATCTGGAAATACTTTGTGAGTACTGTCATCCTCCCAGTGAACGTCCCCCACTGTTGGTAGTGGTGAGGATCCTTGATTACTGGTCCAGTGGAGGGTCATTACAAGTCCAACAGGTCTGTAGATGCCATGGTCCATGTTTGGTAGGGGCTTCCCTTGTTTAGAAAAAAATGCTGTAACTGATCTTCAGGCTTTTGATATATATCAAGTGGATAGTATAATCACTAATGAAATCACAATTACACCAGTTGTTTTCATTCTTTGGAAAATTCAAAGAAAATCACAAATTTTAAAATATAATGCTTGAATTAGTACACTTTAGACACTTGTATTTTGGAAGAAGTGGCACATCAACTGACCTCTGGTTCCTTTTTACAGTCCATGGCTGTCAACATCCTAGCTAAATGAAAATTTAAAAACTACTAAAGTGCCGTAAATGTATAGTACAACAATGGCTAAATACAATTTAATAACTTCATGTAGCATGTCAGATAAAACGGTGACAAGAAATGGAGTGCAACTAGTTTACAACAACTAGGAATTTAAAGGGGTTTAAAGTTAAGCATCAATAAGCTGGCAATATTAAAGGAAAACAATGTTTAAATGATTGCATTTTTACCAAATGGAGACTACCAACTACAATGTATTTATTTATTTATTTAGATACCTATATATTTTATGTATGTATGCATATATACTAGCCTTGGAGTTAAAAGTGAGTTTGCAGAAAAAAGAAAAAGTACTGCACCGGAGAGAAAGTTACCAGCTTTTTCTTCTCAAGACTGCAGGTTTGGGGAAATTGCCCTTTTCTCAGTCTCAAAGTTGGTATATATAATTTTCAAGGGGTGCTGGGCATACAAAGGGTCCCCCCCCTGTAAAGACCTCGCTTTGCTTACTGTTTGTTTTTTTTCAAAGAGTTTTGGATCGAGCATTTGTGCTCAATCCTTAGTGGTTTGACCTTATGGTAGTTTGACTAAAAGACATAAATCCATATGTATGCAAGTATATACATATTTACATTTGTTAATGTCATGCTTGGTGGTCTGACTTTCAGTGAATCATGGGAGAAAAAAATTGCCATGTAGTAAAACAAATAATGAATTGCATTATAATACAATCACATGGGATGTTGCTATTCAGTGTTTAGTTAGTAGGATGCTTCTGACAGAAATCAAATTAAGAGCAATATACAGATTTGATACAAATTACAATACTGAAACATCACTCTTCATACAGTGTTTTTAGATGTTTGATATACTGCAGCACAGATGAAAATACAGCTTTGGCAGAATAAAGCTACTAAACTTTCAACAGCTTGTGAAACAGATGCTGAAACAAGGTGATACTGAGAACTAATCAGTGAAAACAGAGAGAAAATTAATGGAATTCCATAAGACATACACATTCTAACCCCGTTGCCTTTGCTTCAGAGCTTCTTAAACTTGATGTTGAAAGTGAGGGATGTTTATCTGATTAAAAGAATAAACAAGCAAGTGTGATTCTCAGGCCAGTAATGTACACTAATCCCAGGTTCTTTTAATACAGATAGCAATATACTTCTACCAGTTTAAACTAATGCAGACTTTGATAAATTGTTCATTGACAATAACAGAATTTAAAACTAAGCTAGTATGGGGAGTTTACTTCTTTATATGTGATTATTTTATTCATTTATTGATTTTGTTTACAAGGAAATTCAGACTGTGGACGACTCATTTTCAGCAGAGGCTTGAAGAGAATGCCTCTAATGTACAAACAGCAGTAATAGATTGACACTAACATTTGAAAGGCAATGGTATGCAATAGTTTTTACAACATTTGACAAAAGAGGGAGAATGGCAAAGCTAGATTTGAAGGTGAAGGAGAACAGCAAAAAGGGAGCAGTGGAGACATTGACTTACAGTACAGGTATGAGCAGGATATGGAGGGAGTTGAGCAGTGATGAGACCCAAGAGCAATGATGTTCTAATCTGGTGCAAAAGATTTGCAGAGGTAGGAGTTGTGAGTGAGACGTTAGCTGTAGTTTGAATGATTTAAATGAACAGTCTTGTCTTACTGTTAGGGGGATGGAGTTCCAAGTTTTTGACAGGAGTAGATGTTACAGCCTGCAGATTTACTAGGCTTTGATATATGCAGAAGGGCTATGTCAGAAGAGTGCAAGCTTCTGGGTGGGTTGTGTGGTTGTACAAGGTTGGCTAGAGATGGGCAGTCATTTGGTTTGTTTGTTAGATTGCGGATAATTGGGAGTTAGGAAAATGTAAGCTGTTGAGGTAGTTCAAGCTACTGGAGGTCTATGAGGACCAAACAGTGGTATGCTCTAAGAGGAGGAGTTTGGCTGCAAATTTTACAACCTTATTGTTAACACTGCTCAAATTTTGTTTAGTTGGGTTATTTGGATGATTGTCAGTGTTGGTGCTGAGTAGAGTAGGATGGCAGTATATGACATCCTCCTTTGTTAGACAGACAGGGCTTTGTCGCATACAGAGTGCCTAGTCTTTGGTATGTTTTTTTTTTTTTTTTTTACTTTAGGTTGAATGTGGAAGTCAAATTTTAGGTCATTGTCTATGTAAACTACTAGTAGTTTGGAAACAAACTTGAAATCGCTAAAGAATTTCCCCACCTGGACAAAAACATAAAATGATAAAAGTTTGGTAACCAGTTTATTAACATCCAAGCACAAAATGTCACATGTAATTTAGGTTAAAACTGCAGTATTTCACTATTCCACACAGCAAAATATACTGTAAGAATAAATCGTTTCATATCTTTAAGAAAAACTTACAAAGATTTTCCAAAATAAAACCACAGCATTCACTTAACCGAAAAACAATGATCAAACCTAAAACCTGCTTAAACAAACATGCGCGACTTTAAACACTGTTATACCTATGCAAAATGGGAATTCTGTTCTATATGAGAATGAAAGCATTCACTTCTTGATAATTTCTTACATTTTTTTGTTTAAACATGTTTTTTTGTTTGGGATATTCAGAAACAAGTCACACTTAATTGTTTTCCATAGTAATTAAGGGTCAAGAGTCAAAAGGACTCAGTTTTATAACTATTTTACATATCTTCTTCACTCTACAGAAAAACTATTGACCCCTTATTTTTTCTTGTCATTAAGAAATCTTCAAAAGTGTACACCATGTAACTCTCAATCATGTTTTTCACACCTGACATTCCACACAGTGCTTTTCTTAAACTAAGCTGGAGTTTTGTGTTACTGAGATATTCATTTCATCAAAGCCTAATTGAAATGCTTCCTTTTGGTTTAAGATTCTTAGTGTAATAATATTGGAAGGTTGAGGTGAAATTTAATAGCTGAATGCAACTGTTTGTGCAAAAATGCTGATGCTGGAGTTTATAGAATTTTTCTATTTTAATGTGTACAGTTTAGACAGCAGTATCTTTGAAGTTTTGCAAAACAATAACAAAATAAGCAGAGTTAAGCAAATTTGGTCAAGTATTTAATTATTATTGACAATGAAAGTTAGAAAAACAGTTGCAATCACACCTGTCACCGTTACTCATTAATACAGAAGACACCTTTTTTACTTAATGTGCCAGTATGACCATCTGGACCCACTTGTTAACTATTGACCTTTTAATTCTGTCCATATAGTACAGAACCTCAGACACAGGGAATCCATTTTTACCAGAGAGTATTAGCCTTTTGGTGACCACTTAGTTCCATAATAATGGAGACTATAGCACATACTGTACCCAAGGCTAGAATTTCGGTGTGCACAAGATGACAATTTTGGCAAACAAACCCAGTCTCTCCAGCACCAAGACAGAATAATTGTTCATCATATGTACATCTTTATCCCTTCTGGTTAGCTGTGCAGGTGTTGTCCTTCTGCTTGAATACCAGTAACCTACACTGTAGTCAGAGCCATAACCTTAGTACCAGTGGAGTCAACACAGCAAGTAATTACATGTAACAGATGAACTGAATGCTATAGAAAACTGAGGCCCCCAGCAGAGCTGATTGACACGACATAAGATATCTGAGAAGTATGGCCTCTCCACTTACTCTACCATGCCAAGAGTTATAAGAGCCTACCATGCCAAGAGTTATAAGAGCCTTTTCTACCAAAGAACTGACCCAGGACATTAATGCCTCATCACTTTCAATTTAGTTTTTATGTAATCCCTTGTTTCCAGTAAATGTGTACAAAATCCCCTCTTTCAATACACAAAAAAGTTCTTACCTGACCTATAAGTACTAACTAAACTCTGTAATGACTGGATTGTTTTTGATGCCATGCATTTCAAACCTTTAAAAAATTTCACACTGTCAGAGAGAGCACTGTGTTCAGCAACTAATCATTCTGAAATTAATACCAGCCAATATTTAACAACAAAAAGCTTTGGCCAGGTATGATTTCATTAATATACATCATGGGTAGGAGTGATGCAAGACCCTCAGAATCAAGTTTGCCAAGTCACAAGTAATTTATATACAACTCCTAGACATTGAAGGCTTTATAACTGTAGTAAACAATGTTTCCCCAATTTATAACACAACAGTGAAAAATGATTACATTAGATATAATACAGAAGAGTCTTAGTACAAGTATTGGGCACATGACCTTGAATTAGATTAACTATTTGGTAAATGTTAAATTGATCACTATACCCTTTAAGTAAGTTAGAGCACTTTATTTTATATATGTTTGGGGGGGGGGGTTAAAAAGGCTTACCATGATGTAGAAGCATTATCTTGGAAGGTTTGTGCTTTGACAAAAGCTTTTCTGACTCAGACCACTATATGACTGTGTTTTGTCTCTTCTGGAGACTGCAGCTATAAGACTGATCTCATTTAGGAAGCCACATGGTAATGTGACAGCCTGGGGGGGGGGGGTGCTAACTACCATGTGACATCTCCTGAAAAAAATCACAGCTCTTCATTTACTCAACTGAGTGATTCAAGTACTCCAGTCTTAAAATAATCTCATCATTTTCTGTTGCTGTAACACAGGAAGGTTTCTAGAAGACTAGTCTCTCTACTGTCTCAATATTCCTTATTTACATACTCTTATTACTCAGATTCAGCTCTGTCCACTGCCTCCTCCCTTAATCTGTTCCATCAGCTTCATGTATATCACCATATTAACCATTCTTAATAAGAGGCACATCATAGTTTCTTCTTTTAACAATTTCTCTACCATTCTAGAAATGTGACTTGCACCATTTCTTTTAAACTAAATCTAAATCTCAGAGTTTGATACATTGCATGGTCTAGGATATCTCACATTTTGGGTTTACTGCCATTATTAATTGCTTTTCATGTGTTATTTCATCAAGTAATTTTAGTTACCAATACCATTCAGTAATATCATTCAGTAATATCTGCAGCCATTAATGTATTAGTTAAAAACTTCAAAATTCTTGACAGCAGCTGCCCTAATTAGTTACATCTCAATACTTTAGTACTTGTATTACAACTAGCACTATTTGCATAATTTGTAATTATTCCTATGTCCAAGCTATGCGTTTGCCCCCACATACACCTGTAATTGTTCTTATTTATTAATGTATTTTCTTAATATACTTTTGGCCTAGATTGTAGCTGGAATGGGACCTCATGCCAGCTCACATACCCAGTTCACAAATATAAATAAGTACAGAAACTAATTAAAACTCAACAAGTACTATTTTTCCTCCTTTTGTTTTTTAGTACTAAAAGAAAGTAAAAGGGTAAATGTTCACTTGTATGGAAAATGGTTCTGATTGCAAACATTTCTGCAATGGGCTCTTCACTGTCTAAGCTCTAAGAGGGCTAACAAATAACGTCTCTGTTAAAGTGTATAACACAACAGCCATAAACCTGATAAATTCTTGTAATGCCTAACAATAAAATCTATAAAAATCCTAACTTACCCTATATCTATTCTTTCTTGTAATTTTTTTTCACTACTATCCTATTCTTTTTATACAATCTTCTCACTAATTGTTTTTTGTTCACTTCATGTTTCCTTTCTTGTCTCATTTAGACAATTTCTTGTAAAACAGAGTATATAATAAGAAACGATTTTCATGCCTTTCACAAAGTGAAGATTTAATAGTCAAGCTCAGTCAAAATACTGTCATTAGGAGTACAAAAAACACAATTATTTTTATTTAATACCATTTTGTTAAAACACCAAACACAATCAATAATCAAACATGGAAAGAGAAGTATTGACTGCAACAAATTTAAATGCATATCAATAAAGAGGGAGCTACAGTAAGACTTTGAATATGGATGCACAGCTCAGCAATTATAACTTGTTTACCACTCTATAGTCTTAAACAATTTCTGTGAGCTAAAGCTGGAATCTGAAGAATCAATTAAGAAATGGACATTTCTTACATTTAGTTATTTGCCCTGTTCCCCTTAAGTGAGGCACAACATTCTTTATTAGGATCTCTTCTGAGATTCTAACACTACCATCATTCAGAAAGAGAAATACTTTTTTTTCCTACAAAAAAATGAAAGTACTTTCTTTTCTACTTTTTCTTATAAAATTGTGAACAATTTTTGAAACAAGCGATGAAGTTAGTATAATCTGAGCACTTTTGTTGTGGCCAAAGAAATGGTATGCCCTTGTAGTCGGAATAGAAATGGCACAAGGTAGGACTAAGGAAAAACTCATTCTCTGAAAAAAAATTGGTAAGGCTAGTGAATATATTGCTTGACATACTTAAGAGTCATCAGATGAAGCAAAATAAATAGAATTCAGCAAGGAAGGCATGCGGTAAGGATATAGGAAAACAACTACTGAAACATCTGCATTGACTTAAAAGGCCTCCAAGACATATTCATCAACATATGAAAAAACAAAAAAAATGATTTTCTTAATGAAGGTGTGGAATTAAAAGTATATAATTTTACATAAGATAACTTAATCTTATTTCTGACTAATATTCATTGTGCAACACAACCTCAAATGGGGCAGATACACAGGCACACAGCCAGCAAATATTTCTTTCACCAGATGTTCATTTATCTCTCTGTTTCTTAAATTTCAGACAGCTGGGGCCATCCAGTCCATTACCTTTAAAATAAAGTGATTGTCTTGTTAAGTATGCCTTTGTGTTGTCTGTGTAGAAGTAACAGCTAACAGTATCTGAATATCTTAGAGATGCAGCATGTAGTTTATAAAAAAAGCCTGGTGACAGTAGGGCACCCCAAAAGTCATGTATCCCATATACCCCAAAAGACATACATCCCCCACATGAAGAGACAGAAGTAAAGCTCATAAACATGTCTGTGATTTATTCTTTTTAGAAAATATATGCACTGTTTGAGTTTTAGTAAAAGGCACAGGCATCCCAACATGGTTTGTATATGTACCAGGGTCAAAGCTGACCACTTTAAAATGTATTTCTGTTCAAATTTATCATTAGAATACAAATGTATTAATGTACTGATTAACTGTATTAAGATTATAAAGAACTGGTATATTACTTCTCTTTTTTTCCCTGCCATTTGCATGCCCCCAGTTAAGATCAGCTGCCAGAACATACCATATTTTCCTTACTGCCATCAGTACTATACCTCAGGGCTGGAAACACGCCAATGACCCAATGGAATTTTTGTATATCCTAAATAGGCGGAGCTAGTGATATCACTCACATCAGTGTATATAATGTCAGCTAATTTGTCACACCTCAGATGCCAAAGTATAGTTCCATCATTATGGCACATCCCCATTACCAGGAATGGTTCTTCATCATCAAGGACACAAACCCCCTCCCTCCCTCCTGGAAAGGGCAACCTGACAAATCCACTCTTTCCCAAACCTACCTCAATGACTCCTTTAGCATCTGGTTTAGTTGATAATTTATTATTTCTCTATCAGACATTTGCAGTGTTCCTTGTTCTTAATCTCATGGCAGCATGAGATAAAGAAGAGAAACATGATAAACATTAGGTTTGGCAAGAAGCTATAATGTATTATAAATTTAAAATTATTTGACATAAAGCAAGAGAAATATATGTGTTTTGTAGGTAGAAACAGCTATTAGCAAGGTTTAAAATTCAGTAGTATTTACAATATCTAAGGAAGGTACTCTTACTCCTGATGTAAGCATTTGTCTAAATTTTAAACACAGACAGTGCTATCCTTCAGACTTCAGTCAGGCATTTATTAAAACAAATACTTTTTTATCTTAAGTAATATAAACTCTAAAAAAAAACTCATTTCAGCACATGAAACAAATAGCAATAAATAAATTAGCAATAGTGCTGGATCCATGCTGGTTTCAAGCCCAGTCAGGACTATAAGCTGTTTGAGTATCATATCTTTCATTAAATTTGCTAAGTACTGTGGCACAGAAAAACATCAAATTCAAAGGTTCTGTTAAAAATATAGAAAAGTTAATGCATTTTTTTTTTTTTTTTTGCAAAATGTTGCTTAATTTGCTTGCTTCTCGGGGACTTTTTCTGTTTTTGAAAGGGTGGAGGCACCTAATTGGCTAATTAACTGTAGTCATATAAACAACATGCTGGCTGCAGAACAGCTTTGAACATGAACTGTGGAGTAAGTCATCAAGCTGTTCAGACATTTACCTAATTGAGATAAACTGCAGCTGCACAGAACAGGTGCTTGTGAAAACACTGCTCTTGGGGATCTCGTGTTACTGGATTTCATTTATTTATTTAGACTTTGATCAGCAGGGAGATACTTTAAGCAAAGACTGATTTCACACCTGATCCAGGATAAAACAAATGTATTAAATGTAGTTGTAAAGTGTCAGTGTGTAAATGTGAAAAATTGATTTTGGCATACACACATATGTGGGTCGTAAATATTTTTATAATATTTTAAATTTATATAATGATTAAAAACAGTCGCCAATCCAACACAGCTATGGAAAATATACATTTGAGTTACTTTTGTAGTGGCAATGTATGTAAGGCAAGAAGCCCATTCCAAACAGCTGGTCTCAACAGCCTTTGCAGAAGCCAAACTGAAAATGTCCCTGTTTATGACATCCATGATGGGAACTTCCTTTCAGAAGCATTCACATGCATACATGTCATCAGGATCAGAATAAGCCTTTCAAGTATCCCACTGACTACCATTCCAGCTCTCTAGCATGAAATATATACCTTATACACACTTATGCAAGATTTTATTTTAGGAAATTTAAGGAGAATTTTGTCTATTAAAGTTACTGTTTATGGACAAAGGTATGATACAACATTTTAGCAATAATATCATGGAGTCTTATAAAACAGTTCATCTGTAATGTGTTTCTAATGTGTTTCCATGGAAACCCACAAAAACTACCCTCGTTCTGTGCAATGATATAGCAGTTCTGTGCACCTTAGCATATTTATAAAGCACCATATTTTAAGTTTTTCTTCAGAACTGAATGGTTACATACAGATATAACGTGTGTGCACTTAGGAAGAATGGAAATGGACATATCCTCAGGGGCGGCTCATGCTATAGGAATTGCACCCCCCCCAGAAAAAAATAAAGTCCCTCCCCACTGTAGAAAATAAAACAAAAAAAATTCACGAGTCCCAGAACTCCACGCATGCATGCATGCTTAGTTCCTGAACTCCAGACTGCTCTGTTAGGCAGTCTGGAAAGGGGAGGAAGGGAACTCCACCCTGCCAGCCTAGAAGTCTGCGCGGTGATGACTGTACAGACTGGAACAACAGACTGCATCGCCCACAGGCTGGAAGCTCCAGCCTACTCACATCTTGCAGAGAATAAGGCATGAACCTTGTACCTTGGGCCCAAGTGGCAAGAGCCTGAATTCCCTACCCACCACCATTTGTAAAACATTTGCAGATTTTTGCCTCATATTTGATCTCTTCTGCTCCTCATAAAAATCTGTGGTTTCTGTATTTTTGTTACTTAACACAGACAGTGGTGCAGTGGTAGCATTGTTGCCTGACAGCTACAGGTTGTCTGGTTTGATTCTTGGCTGGGGTGGCTTCTGTGTGGAGTCTGCATGCCCTCCCTGTGTTTGTGTGGGTTTGCTCTAGTAACCTCAATGAATATTTGTCCCTATTGTTTGGACTGTATTCCCCCATTATTGGCTTTGTCCAGGTTTTTTGTGCCAAGGTTGAGAGCTATGGTGATAACTGAACTCAATGAATATGTTTGGGGACTGTATTCCCCCATTATTGGCTTTGTTCAGGTGTTTTGTGCTAAGATGTTGACAGCTATAGTGAGAACTGAATTCACTAAATGGTGGCCATTGAAGTTTAAGTCTTCCTTCCTTTCATAAAACGGATGAGTTGGCATAGTGGTTTGTTGCTCTGACTGTTTTGCACAGGGTCCTGGGTTCAATACTTGGCAGTGAAATGTATGGTGGTAACACAGCATTTTATTCTAGCAACTTTCCAACATTATGCAAGCAATGTTTAAAATGTGTCCCTGTTTTTTGGTCTTTTGCCCCCCCCCCCAATTTTGGATTTTTCCAGATTTCATGTGCTGCAAAGTTCAGAGATGCAGCTGAGTGTCAAGTATATTTTTCAAGAATCTGGGAGCTGCAGGGGAACAAAAGTTTAGTGCTGCTTATGCCAAGTCTGCTTGCATTGTTAATAGTAAAATAGGTAGTGTACTTCCTTTTGATGCAGAAGGCTGTGGGTTTTACTCCCACAGTAGGTAGATGCATTGCTGATACTGTACTGTATTGTAAATGGGGTGGATGATACTGTACTGTATTGTAAATGGGGTGGATGCTACAGTCGTTTTTGGTGAAGATACCTAGTAACTATGAACCTGTTATCAGTTTGCCATCCATTCCCTATTGCAATATTACTCTCTTATCATTTTTTAATGCAACTTAGGCAATTTATTCAACAGGCACTTTATTTGTAGATGAAACAATGAAATATAAAGTTGTTTACTAGCAGCAACCTCTTCATTAGTTACAGATTTCTTTAATGTGGAATTATTTAGATGACTTTTACTTCTTCAGAGATTGTGTATATTTACTGATACTGGTGGACTGTAGAAGTTTGAGTAGACTTTTATGATAGAAATGTTCTAAATTGGGCAGTTTTGTCGTTATTGGTGCATGCATTTTGTTTCATTGTTCACTGAAAAAATGTTCTGAATTGGGCAATTGTGTCATTATTGGTGCATGCATTTTCTTTCATTGTTTACTGGAAAAATGTTAAAAATGAATTTAAAATGCCCTCTTAATAACTGTACTATATTGTACAAGGAATATAATTTAATACAATCAGGAAGGTGCATCAAAGACCATGTGCATGTTTTGTGTGCAAGGGACCTACGATTTGAAAACAGCCCAAAGTTAATCTTTTCTGCCACTGGCAAAATGTATTTCTTTGAATGTGGGTTTCAATGCTGTTTCAATGAATGTGAGTTTCAGGGGCAGATAAGTTTTAAAGCTAAGTCTGTTTTCATTGTGAGACTGCATTGCTTTATTTAGCAGATGTCTTGGTGTTTGTGCTGTAAAATGCAAAATAAAACTTTCAAATGAAGTCCAAATCATTGTAGACGTAAAGCAGCATGCACGTTAGTGTTTATGGTAAATTAGGTGAAATAGCCAAATGATGGTTCATTGGAATGGTGCAGGGGGGAGGCTCCATTCGACCATGATTTTGTGAGGGGAAGGGCAGCAAACCTCAAAGACAGCCCAGGCTGAACTATACCTCTCAACTGTCCAGATTTTCATGGAATTAATAGATTTTTGCTTCTTATTTTTGGTTTGTTTCTCATAAAATGTGTGGTTTTCTAGCAAATAATTTAGGAATCAAGTCACTAAATAATGACAGACACTGAGTTTCAGATTTCATAACCTTCAGAAAAATGCATGCTAAAGCAAGACCTGTTATTCTATCAATTGTCTCATTTTATACAACAATTTATTGTACTGTTTTATATGTTCCCCCAGTATATTTGGCCTTGTCCAGATTTCCTGCATTAATAGGTTGAGAGGTACGTGCAAATAAATTGCTTTATAGAATTAGGCATATCCAAACCTCTCAACTGTCCCCAATTTTGGTTCAAAATGTTGCTCTTCAAATAATCCCACCACAAAATGGCAACTTTGGAAGAAAACGTGGAGGGCTTACAATTAAAAAATAACTGTAATAATCAGAGTTATAGATTACTTTTATTTCAGAAATGCATGTAGATTCTTTTATTTTGTCAGCTGTTCAAGTTAGCAGTACTAATATTGAAAAAGTGTCCCTTCTTTGACAGGTTTCCAGCTGTATTGTGTGGCTATTTTATATTTTTGCATCACAGTTTTGGTCCATTTTTCAAAAAATTGTGTTTTTTTGGCAAATTAATGGCAAAAAATTAAAGGCTGAAGTTAGAAAATAATGACAGACATTTGAGTTTCAGATTTCGTACCTTTCAGAAAATTCATACTAATGCAAGACCTACTATTCTATCATCTTTCTAAGTTTATAAGAGCAATATTTAAAAATTGTCCTTATTTTTGGGCCTTTGTCCCATTTCTATATATGGTTCAGTCCATATTTCTTGTTCTGAGGTTGAGAGGTATGACAAATGTGTCAGGGCCGTCACAGTCAGCCAGAGACATTTAAAATTGTGACATATTTGTTGCATCCCACTCACCCATGTAGTGTGACTCTGGATGTGTCCAAGCAAGGCAAGGAGCAGTTATGCAGTGTAAATGTGCAGAGTATCCCCCCATCCAAGGTAGACCCAAGTACTACTTTTAATCGGTCCTTTAATTTGCAGAATGTTCTGGTTTCTGTCATATTTTTATACTGTTGATTTATGCTTATTATTACTCAGAAAGTGCCTGTTGCTCTGTGTTTAAGTAGCAATGCTTTAATGACCATCAGTAAGCGTGTCTGAGATTGTAAGATGCAAGTAAGCTTTAATAAGCATACTGTTAAAGAATTGCCAACATTGTAAGCCTTTCTGTTGTTGCCATGCAGAGAATACTTACATAACTAGATAATTTATAAGCCTTGGGTATTGAATGAAATGCATATGACCGTATTTGTAATAAAGGACAGGATTACATTATTTTAAGAAGCTCATTACATTTGTTGGAGACTTGCAGTCATCTTTTCATGTTTTACCTGTAAACCAAACAGAATGCCAATTTATCATGTGTGATCCAATACCTGTACAGTAATCCTTTAAGCAATATATCTTGAGCTTGTTTCTTGTTTGCTTTTCATTTTTTACTTTGATCATGTTTTCCCCATGAAACAAGTAGATAGTGGTCAGGCAGCAGATCTGTTTTGGATAAGAAACATTTTTACAAGTGGGGGTATCACAGAGATTGCTACTTTCAGCATGTTACTTGGTACTTTAATAAAGCTGAATATAAATTATAATTAGAACTGCAGTGCAAGGAGAAGTGGTTTGAGTTGAGTGCTGTTTGTTTTTCTTATACTTGATTATGACTGGCATTTCAGTAATGTATTTAAAAAGTAATTTATTTTTTCATGCCTCACAACCTTTTTGTTTCCATCTAGATATTAAGTAAGCTGTCTTGCAGCCAATGCATTGAAATATTTTTTTTTCTTCTACACTTCATTTTGTCTTGACTGGACTCTCATAATGACAGTTTGGCACCCAGGGCAGCATATTTAATTAAAAAGTTACAGTTTTTGTGGTTTTGAGCATAGCTCCTCCCCCTTTAGTTGGCAACACCCCTTCCCATTGACCCCACCCATTCACCTGTCTTCTGCAGCCCCCCTTTAATTTGAAGTCACCAGGCACCACTGCATATCCTTGATAACCTAACTATGCTTCTGTTAGCAAGTACTGATTCATAAGCAGTTAATAGGTATAAGAAACCCTGAGCAATGTGCCACCATGAAAAAGAGAGTAAAAAGAAGATAATTTATTGCTATGTGGGGGGGGGACAAAGGCAGTCTTCATATAGTGTGCAGGTATTAAAGGAGAAATGATGATCATTACCCGTTAGATTAAGATAATCTGTACAAAGTAAGCAGCAAAGCAACTCAGGAATTCATACTTTTCATTAAAAGGTAGCAAAAATAGCAGGCGGCCAAAAGCAGACCAGTAAAGACTGCTATTTGAGGTTGTAAACACTGAGTGCATTATATGCCCACCAAAGCATGCAAAACTATGTCAAACAAAAGTGTAAATCTGCACTGCAGTTCTCTGCCAGACTAGAACCTCATTACCCAAAAACCTTGCATGTGTAATCTGAGCTTCCATTTCAGACC
The DNA here is from genome assembly GCF_019279795.1 of Protopterus annectens. Taxonomy (NCBI): domain Eukaryota; kingdom Metazoa; phylum Chordata; order Ceratodontiformes; family Protopteridae; genus Protopterus; species Protopterus annectens. The sequence continues at coordinate 1,369,055,904 of NC_056743.1, forward strand.
TTTCTATATACTATTCTACAGAATATTCCGATTGTAGTCAGGTAATATGTTATACAACTAACTCACCCTTTATCCCTAAATAAACCAGCTTTGTTACATGTTTATTCTTCATTTCAGCGTTTTGATGAAACAGAATGCACATTTCTTAGGACCTTTCAACCCATCTCCTATCCTTATCAAAAATACATGCATCTTCTGTATGTATATCAAGTATATCTGGATACGGTCCTTCTTTAAACAGTTTTTTTTCTCCCCTTTCTGCAACAAATATCTATAAGAAACTGTAAACGTGTGCTCTCTGAAGCAGTTATAGAACATGCACTTTCATTGCAAGAATTCCACACTCCCTATCCCCTCAAAAACTGGATTGCCATCTGGACAAATAATACTTAGAATACATTAATAGCCACCTCATAACATCATTGCTATCTACTCTCCACATATTTATTTTCCCATGCAAAATCATTGCTTTTATTACCAAGAAGTTAACAGGCCATGTAGTAACAACCTCACTGCATGTTGTGTTATTTACGGAGCAAAGACAGCAATCCATGATGCCTGTCTAACAAAGCAACAGAGTAGCATTTTTTAGCAAAATATAAATTATATTTATTTTTAAATAATTCTTATGCATATTTATACATTTTTAATTAAATAATTGACTCTGCAAATAGGTTATTCAAATGACTGACCTCAATTTGTGAGAATCAGTTAGCTGGTATTATTTTTATCTTTGTTTAAGGTTATGAATAATGTCTCTGCCTTTGTGATGGTGACCCACAAACTAAGAAAAGTCAATACATACTTATAATTTACTCTGTAAGAAAGCAGCAGATCTTGTTAACAGTCTCGCTGTCTGATATGTTTAGCAGTAAAGGCCTAATCCCAGTAAGCTTGCATTAGAATTTAGACCTTGAAGGCCTGCAATTTCTTTCACATATTTTTACTGGATTTTTTCCTAATCTCTGGTAATGCTGTTTAAGCATTCCAGAGGTAGACATACTGATAGTTAGATTTTATCAGGAGTTTTATCAAATAACCTTCCTGTTCATGCTAAGAAAAGACCTTTGATTATGCCAGCTTTATATGCTGAAATGCAGATGCCACTAATATGTTAACTAAAAGTAAATACGTCATCTACTAGAATTTCTAAGTCATGAAATGACCTTCATCATTCCTAGATCAATGCTACGCAGGGTATAAGTTGTCTCTATTACTATAGGTCTAAAGGGCATGCATTTATATTTCCCTGTATCAAATGTCATGTTATTTTTCATGCCCATATGTGCAGATCATATAAAACCGACTGTCGATGTCATATCTTCTAGACTGGGTATAATTTCTTAATATTTTCCACATAAAATAGCATAAAAACGAATTATGAAAATTAATAGACAGATTCCGACAGATATATGTAAGACAAGAATGGGTCCAAAATCAGGCTTTCTAGTACTTCTTGATTTGCTATCTGCTTCTTACTTAATGAACCTCCAAATGCTATTCTCTGGGTTCTATTGCTTAACCAGCAAGGTATCTACTTGGTGAGATGCCATGATAAGAGGCTTATGTAACAACAGTTCATGTTAAACTTTGCTGAAAGAACCAAAAAGTCCACATAAAATACATCTTAAGTTCCAGTATTGAGTGTTTTTGTAATGATGTGATAGAGAGAAGAGATAGCAACTACTTAATGAGCAATTTCTGTATTTGTGCATGTGTTGTACACACACACACATATATATATATATATATATATATCATATATGCTTACAGCTGACAACAACAAGCACTCATATGAATGAATGTCAAAAAATGTGAACACAAGGCCAAGAATCACCAAAATCCACGGCCACTGTACCCAAATCTCCAAAAAATGTGGTTAGAAGCAGTAAGTTAAGAACAGCACATTTATTGGTACGTAATCTGAATCACACCAAACAGCAGCAAACAATAAACCAAGCGCTTTCGCTCGGTTATTACCGAGCTTCTTCAAGGTTAAAAAATCTGTTGTGTAGTCAGCCATGTTAAATACTAAATGCAACATCACATGACATACCCCCCCATGTGAATCATCCCTAATCAGTTTCTTAAAAATACAGTGTGTATAAACTTTCCTTAAATATTAAATATATATTCCAATCCAAGAATCAAACTCAACTTTAAATTCAGTAATGCCAAAAATGAAAATATATAATATATTACAACACATGTAAAAACACATAAAAAATAATAAAATAAATGGTAATGAACATGACAATAATAAATATTAAACTAAACCATGAAAGTAAATAAATGTAACATCTTCATTACCAATACAGCACATGGTAACCAAACTAAGGCATTAGGCTGAACTGCAAGTACATCCAATACCAGTGTGTTTAATGGGGAAATTTAAGCAGTCTACAAGAACCCCTGTTATAATCATGCCCTTCTTAATTTGAGCACACTGTTTATATTCAAGACGTCATTCATGCCCGGTGGTCTAATTGCGTCCAGTCTAAGCTGCCAAAACAGTTCCCGAGACTCCAACCTAGCTTCCCAGTTCCCTCCCCGTGGGTTGGGTGTCACTTGTTCTAGAATTGTAAACTTAATTTGCATATTTTCACATAGTTGTGAATGCTTAAAAAAGGCATTGGTCATTTTACCCTTACTAATATCATATTGATGTTCATAGACTCTTTCTAAAAAGCCTTTCTGTCTTGCCTACATAAAAACTGTGACAATGTAGGCAGATTCCCAGGTATACCACTCCTTTGGTGGCACAAAGTATTGTTTAAACTTATATCTAAAATTTCTGGAAAGGATAGAAATAACATCTTTATTCAACATGAAGGCACATTGGTTACATGAACCACATCTATGGGTACCCTTCTTCATTCTAGTGGACTCATTCTTAACAGCCTTATTTTTCTCAAAAAATTCTTTCAAATTCATTCCTCTTTTTCTAACGAAACCTGGCACTAAAGGGATAAAATGTTTTATATCTTTATTCACTGAAATAATGGGCCAATACTTTAAGATGACCTGTTCTATTACCTGAGAGTCTGAAGAATATGTATATGCAAAACTATTCTTAAATTTGGAGGTGTTGTTGTCTATCACCAACTCCGTATTGGCTATCCTGGTACCTAATAAAGGGTAATACCTAGATTCCCTGTTATCAGTAACTTCCTGGGCCAATCCATCAATCAAGTTGACTGGATATCCTTTTTATATAAATAAGCCACAGAGTGTGTTGGCTTCCTCCAAAAAATATTCAAAAGTGCTACACATTCTCGAAGCTCTAATCATTTGGTCCTTAACTATCCCTTTTTTCTGGTAAAAAGGGTGCCTGCTACAAAAATGAAGGTAAGCGTTAGAAAAGGTAGTCTTCCTAAAAAGTTTGGAATGAAAACAGCTGTTTGCGTAGTCCTTAATTAATGTTACATCCAAATAATGTAAAACATCTTGGTCAATGTTGTGAGTGAATCTAAGAAAATCAGTACATCCATTGATGTGTTCCAAAAACCTATTCAGGTCATTAATAGAACCATTCCATAGTAGGCAAATATTGTCTAAATATCTGGTATAATGTGTAATGAACTTTTTCCATGGTGTATTGAACACAAATTCCTGCTCCCAATGGTAGAGTACACAATTGGCGTATAGCGAAGCACAGCATGCTCCCACCGCCACGCCTTTCTTTTGGTGAAAAAAACTCTCCATTAAAGTAAATAAAATTGTTTGACAAAACTACCACTAAATTGATGACGTTGCTAGCCAACGTATCGTCAAGCGTAAGGGTTTGCCTAAACCATTCAAGTCCTACTCTGTGAGGGATACTTGGAAATAGGTCTATAATATCAATGGTTACCATGTATAGCTCTGGACTAAACATCTGTCGGTTAATAACTTTTAAGAAATGCCAGGAGTCTTTGCAAATATGTGTAATTGGTGTTAAGACTCTTTTGGCTATATGATCTATAAATTTTGCTAAGGGCTCCGTAATACTGCCTGCCCCAGAAACAATGGGCCTAAATCTTAGAGGGGCTAGGCCTTTATGTGTTTTCGGAATACCAAATATTATTGGTACCCTTGGCTTCATAACATGAAAATAGTTGTATAGCTGCTCATTAATAGTGCCTTGCAAGAGGTGGTCGTATAAATAATAACTAATTTTGGCATAAGCTAAATTAATTTCATTAAGGGACATCAGTTCATATTGTTCAACATCCTGCAACATTCCCTGTAGGATGAAATCGTAATCTAACTGGTACATTAGCACCACACCCCCTCCTTTGTCAGGTTTCATAACCCGGCATTTTTCCTGCTTTAAATTCTCAATCAACTGGAATTCTTCGTTACTGAGGTTCAATGGGCACTTGTTTTTCTTGTTTTTACCAGCTGTTCTAATTTCTCTCTCTACCATTTCCTCAAATATCTTAAGAGATGGGTGTGTGGGGGGGGGTTAAAGGTGCTAGTTCTGGTGAGATCTGAATGGGTACTGGGTTGACCCTTAAAAAATATTGAAATGTTTAGCTGCCTAATGAACAATTTAAAATCTATCAATGTGGTGTCAAAGGGACTAGATGGGACAAAGGTAAAACCTTTTGAAAATAAAGTAAAATGCTCATCTGTGAGCAAGCAATCAGTGAAGTTGTAAATTGTAAAGTTATCTTTTCTGAAATGCGGCACTTCCGCATTAAACACAAGAAGCTCCGTGTTTAGCGATTTTTGATTGGCCCATATACCAGCATACGGGCCAATCAAAAAAAAAAAAAAAAAAAAAAACAAAGCTGAGGCTGCCCATGATTTAAACCGGCAGTGCGAGACTCGGGATCAGGCTGCTGATTTCGGAACAGTCCCGCCCAAATAGAGACGTCTGGCAACCCTGATTGTGGGGATTGTTAATATCCAGTCCAGTGTGGACTGCCTGTTAGTGCTTTTGATGATTCTGGTGGTGGAGGTTATTAATTGGGTGAAGCCAAATAGGTGAATAAAATCCTTGGGGTTGCTACTGTTCATAGATTGCCTGTATATATTAAGGTCAGCCAAGATTAAATTTTCTTGGGGGATGTTATCAGATGTCCAGTGTTGGATATTTTAGCTATGGCAATGTTGTTGCCTGATAGGATGTATACTAGACACATAGTATTTATTTTGGTTGATTTTGAGGTATGCAATCAGAAGTTCAGCATTATTAATTTATGGGATATTTATATGGGCTGGAATTATCTCTTAGAGACGTTTTCATAAATAATATCAATACCATCTGCTCTTTTAGGATTTCTGTCCATTCTGAGTATGTTAAAACCTGGGGGGATAATTTTGTCAGTTATTTCTTGTTTTAGCCAGGTTCAGTGGTGATTAAGATGATTGGGAGTAAAAATATAGACATGCATGGATATCATGAATTTTGTTGCAAATGCTTCTGAGGTTAACATAGAAAAGAATGACATTGGATTTATTACCTGATGGGAACATTATGTTGGGAGCATTGGAACCATTGGAAAGTAATGGGTTGGCCATGGTGAGTAGTTGATGTATGGGGCCAAGGTTAGGGTGAATATCTCCACTAAGTTTAGGATGAATATGGAGTGTGTAGAGGTATGGAGCCATTTGTATTTCTATCTGACTTTCAGTGTTGCTGATAAAAGTATTATTCTTAACTTTAATATATATATATATATATATATATATATATATATATATATATATATATATATATACACACACACATACATGAGTGTGTATATTGGTACAGAAAAGGAGAAAAAGGGAGAGAAAGAAGATTTTGTGATGTAATGTGTGTGTGTTTGTGATGTTGGTGGGATACAATGTGATAATATTATGGTAGTTAGTGAAGTCAGTATTGTGAGTGTACAAAGCAATAGAAATTGACACTGTCATTTTGAGTTTAGATGGTGAAGAGTTTTGTTGGTTGGTAGAAGAAGGTGGAGGTTTAGTATAATGATGGCTGTCTGGTACATTAATGAAAGGAATGTTATGAGAACTGGAGAGACAAAGGCGTGATAAAGGGCAGGGAGATGTTTTCAGGGTAGTATATAGAAAGTTAAGGTTGTGGACAGTTGTTTGGTTGTGTGCAGATAGCTGTATGGTATGAGTTTGTAGGCAGGGGAAGGTGAAGTGAGCAGTGTATAGATGAGGGAGGAGACTAAAAATGTGTACTGATGAGACGAATATTCCTCTTATAAACTTAGAAAGTGGATAGAATAACAGGTTTTAAATTAGCATGAATCTAAAAGAATGGTATGAAGTCTGAAACTTAAATGTCTATGCCATTATTTTTTAACTTCAGCCTTTAATGATTTGTCACTAATTTGTCAGAAAACCACAATTTTTTTAAAAACAGACCAAAAATATGAGACAGAAATCTGGACATTTTGTGAAAGTCTGTACAGTTCTGAGGTATGAAACAATCACAGCAGCAGAAGACAATCATTCCATGCAGACAATTTTAGCCTAATAATGGAGTTTCTGGTAGTAGCCTTTTGCATTGGATCGTATTACATCAGGTAAGGGGAAATTGCCCTTACTTCTACTCTTGTGCAGTCTTGGAGGTGGTATATAGAAGTATCAGGGGATGAGGAAGGTGAAGCCCTGGCCCTGGATCCTTGCAAAAAAAAAAAAAAAAAAAAAAAAGTTTGTGTTTTTTGATGTTGGATCATTTTACACTTCAGTGTAAAATAATGGTTATGTCTGTATTTGCTCTTATATCTATATGTGAGTGTGTTTGTGTGTGTGTGCGTATATGTATGCATGTATATATATATATATATATATATATATATATATATATATATATATATATATATATATATACATACACACACACACACACACACACACACACACACACACACACAGACCCATAAATATATATATATATATATATATATATATATATATATATATATATATATATAAACTGAAAACACAATATTGATGACCAAATGTAGAGATGAATACATCAAAACCTCAATTCAGCAAACTACCAGATCGCTGAATCCATTCCCATGGTAAGTTACCTGTTGACCAACAAGGTGGACTTTCTCCTTTTCACAACTGTAGTGCGATTTCAGTTTGTATATTTAGTTAGGAGGGTAAGGGGGCATAGACCCCCACCTGGGTTGGTTGGGGATGATACAGTTTCATTTTCATTAGTTCTAGTATGAGTGGTTACTTACCCTGGGAATGGATTTGAAGATCCAGTCATTCAGTGTAGTGAAGTTTTGATGCTTTCATCTCGATGATTTGGTCTTTGACGTTTTGAAGTGGAGTTGTGTGTGTATGTGTGTGTGTGTGTGTATTTTATATACATATATATATATATATATATATATATATATATATATATATATATACACACACACACACACACACACACACACACACACCAAGTGTGGACTACATCCTGTTGAGTCAGATCTCACTGATGGCAAAGAAACACGTAGCAAGGCATCCCTCATCCTGGCCCTTGCAGTACCCATGTTAAATGTGACTTTGGTGTTATGACTGATTGAGATTCAATGTGTTGAGACTGACATTTCAAGTGTCAGTAAAAATGGCACACAGGGATTGGTAATAGAATTTTTATAAACGGGTGTGTGTGCTCATGCAATTGTGTATATATACATATATATATATATATATATATATGTATACATATATATATACATATGTATACATATATATATATATATATATATATATATATATATATATATATATATATATATATATATATATATATATATATATATATATATGTATATATATATGTATTTAGTTCTCCCTTTAAGAATCCTTTGCTCCCTTAAAGATTTATTTCATGTATTTTGTCATGTTTCACATCTTCCTTGTAGATATCAATTATTTGCCTGCCATAACCATTAAACATACAATATCTTTGGATGTCACCCTTTCCACACACATCACACTGGCAAGTTACATATTCTGTTTTCACTACACTATACAATGTCTATGTCTTATTTGTTTATTTAATAAAACCACTGCATATAAAACAACTTTGGCATTATAGAAAAACTCACCAGCTTGAACATAACTCCCTACATCACAAGATGGGTTGCCAACTGGCTTACAGATAGAACTCACACTGTAAGAATAACAGGCTCCAGGACGGACTCTAAACCAGTCACAAGTGGTGTCCCGCAAGGCTCGGTTCTGGGACCCCTACTGTTCGGCATATATTTCTCAGAAGTTCAGGCAAACACAAGGACTATGGCTAACCAAGTTCACCGATGACTGCAAAATGGGAGCCATAATTGACTCTCTAGCTGACACGGACATCCTCCAAAAAGGCCTTACTGAGGCAGACACCTGGTGTCAAAGTCATGGCCTCAAGCTAAATGCCAAAAAATGCATAGTCATCCTGTTTAAAAAAAACAAAACACCCACAAATTACAAATTATCACATAGGCAGCAGCCCCCTTAATACAGAAGAGGTAATAAGAGATCTGGGGACCCAGGTAGATAGTACTCTCTCCTTTGACAATCATATTGCCAAAGTAGTTAGGAAATCCTTCTATGTGGCCCATCTAATTACTAAGGGGTTCGCATCTAGAAATAAAGAGGTTACAGTGCCCCTCTACTAGTCACTCATCAGACCCATCATAGAGTACAATGCCCCATTTGGGATGTACCTCAGAAGACACTTCCAATAGCTTGAAAGACCACAAAAGCACCTCACCAAGAGGATTACTGGCCTCAAACATATGTCCTATGCAGCCCGACTGAAAAAACTCCGGCTGTACTCAGTGGCATATTGCTAATTCAGAGGTGATCTTTGCCTGACTTACAAAGACATATCCAGCTCAGAATTGATGGACATGCTCCACCTAAAGAAATCCAAGTCACTGCAAGCCACACGCTCTAGTGAGCTAAACCTTGCCACAACAATAAACAGAACATGCTGGAGGGATAGATTCCTGTCACAGAGACTCCCCATGCTTTGGAACAAAATTCCTAACTACATTAGGCAGAGCCCCTCACTAGCACTCTTCAAGAGAAGCCTTGACGAGTGGATGGGTAACAGAAAATACACCCCTGGGATCACTTCACTAGCTCTGCTTGACAGAGGCTCAGTTAATTAATCAATGGGGCAGCGAAAGCAGACACACTCTGGCCAGGCTTATAAATGCCCTCGGGCAGACAGCCTAGTACCTACCTATGAACCTATGACAAATTTAAAATATATATATAAATTGACAGTTGAAAATCATGAAGGAAAGGCTCTCTTACAGAAGGACTTAATTTCACATAACTGAGTCAGGGAAGGTGGCTGATTTCAATGAGTCAAAGCTAAATAATTAAAAGTTCTGCCATTTTACTACTTGTTGGCATTCTGATAAGTAGCTTCTGAACCATGCAATTGAAGGGGTGGAGGTGTTTAGGGCGGTTAGTGTATCAAGAAGTTTTTTTATGGCTGACCATATCGAAAGCTTTGGACAGATCTAGAAAGATGGCAGAAACTAACTGTCCATTATTTCTGTGGTGGAGAAGGGCATTAGAGCTGTGGTGGTGCTGTGGAAGGGTCTAAAGCCATGCTGATTTTTGTTAGTTGATTGTTTTTAAGGAGGTAGTTCATTAGTTGAGTGTGAATAACTCTTTCTAGTATTTTTAATAAGGGTGACAGAATAGCAATTGGTCAGGAGTTGCTGAGTTCTAAGGAGTTCATATACATATGTGTGTGCGTGTGCATTTATGTATTTATTATTCCTAAATAAGCTCAAGGCTTTCCAAACTTTGAAAAAAATATGGATATTTGTGTAGCTCTTGAAACTGGTTCCATAATATTAACAGCATTACCTCCTTGCATGGCTTCTCTACCTAGCATTCATTTAGGCAGTCACGTGTAAATAGCAATAATACTGATGACTCCAAGTCTATCTTATTTGTAAACATTAGCATTTCTAATATGATCTACTAGGACAACGACTTTCAACTCATTGATAGAAGAGGGGTGGAGGTGGCCATAATGGTTAAGATATTTACTTTACAGACACAAAAGTGCAGGGTTTCATTCTCGCATGGTGAAATTGGCTAGGCTTAAAATGGCCTACAATGGCAGTTACTCTAGCACTAATCTATGAACCTATAAACCTAAGACCTCATGCCACATTCTGGCCAACTAAAGAATGCAATACAAAATGCTAAAATCAAAAAACACATCTTAATGAAGTAATTCTCTGTTAACTTAAAATAGTCTTTATGGTTAACTTTAACTACTCTTCCACAAAATGGATTATCTACAGCACTAGAAATAAAAATAAGTAATACTTTCTTGATTTTCTTATTGTTGATTAAAAAATACCTTTCCCACCTAAATGCAACAACATACTCTATCTTGTTCTCACAAGCACAGTCTCTGTCTGTTCATTACCCACTGTGATATCCTCACTTATCAAATCATATCACCAGGCTGTTTTATTCTGCATAATATCCCAGTACAGACCATCAACTTACCCAACTGTTTTTAGAGACTTCCCATAGGAAATTTTCTTGAGGCTGCCCAACAGGATTCAATAATCACCCCCTCTTTCATGGCTCTATAGCAAATGCTACTGCATACATCCAAAGTTGATACTAACATCTCCAATCCTGCGTAGCAGCTCATATTCCTGTCACAAATACAGTGCCATATTTAAAAACAAGCTCTACTGGTGGAACTCTTTTATAAACAACGTCTTCAATAAAAGGAAAACAAAATAATGACCCTAAAGAACAGAGCAAAAGCTTGAAAAATTAAGCTCAATGGGATTAACAAAGAATTTAGGAGCAAGATAATCGCCTCTTGAGAGGTACAAAAAGTGCTTTCCAAGGCCAAAATCACCAGCTCTGTGGGTACAGATAACATACCAGGCTATCCTTGGTCACAATGAAACACCTCCTATCAGAGCTCCTTCTTAAAATATTCAATCACAGCACCTCTATTGGATTTGTTCTAAAAGCCTGAAGAACAGCCATAGTAGCTTCCCACTTAGGCTTCCTGCTACTTGCCTCCACATATGGGACTGGCAAATTCTTAATTAATTCATAATAGATTATGTCCAGGTCCTAATCAGGACCAAAATACTATCTGTTATGCATCTAAAGAATGGAGTACCCTTAAACTTCCAAGTTAAGTTTTGGCTCACAAGGTAGTTTTACTTTGCTATATAGCTGAAATACATTAACCTGGCTCTGTTCCCTTCTGGGCACAGCTAATCTTTGATGCCATTATTCAAGTGCTCAGTTACATCTGAGATCTAGTAAATGACACCTAGACTCCAAACAAGTGTTTGCTGCATTAAAGAAAAATTGTATATTCCAGTATTGCAATGCTATAGACCAGGCCATGTGCTCATGTTTAAAGTCCCTGTAGCCTATGACAAAAGTGTGGCGCCTTATTGCCCTTTATCTGGCCATCTCCGGTTTTCTTATTAAAGCTACATTTTCCCTATTGGGTAAGGTCATAGATTCTATGTATTACAATTCCTTTTGGATGAGCATCTTAAGTCCTTTGCTCAAATGGTAGATTATAATGTACCTGAATCTCATATACTTTGTTTGAGGCAACTAACCTCTCTCATCCAGTCAGTTACAGATCTTCACACACTTTTCACTACCTATTCACACCTATTAAGTCAATATATTAAGGCATGTGCTTGAGGGTGTAGAACTAAGAGAGGCTCCTGTTCTACTCCGTACACATCACTCTGTGACATATATTATGATCCTGTTCTTGCTGCTAAGAACATTTATTTACCTGAGCAGGGTGTTCACAGACTGACAGAATTTGTCAAGTCCCATTTTAACTGCTTCTTTCCCCAAATGGATGGTATATGCATGTAAGTGCTTTCATAGGCAGGCTATTCTTAACCCCAGTCAGGTACTCATGAGTGTTAAGAACACCACCTCCATGTGCTGGAAGTGTCACAAAAGGATGTCACTGGGTCATGACACATGCTTTGGGAATATCCCATAGTTAGGCTGTTTTGGATGGCTTTTACGCAAGAGGTTACTAATATTATGTGTAAACTGTGTGGTGTGGCAGGATATGAAAATGTTTGTATTTATCCTCTCATTATATAAGAAGGATATATTGCTTGTTATAATCCTTGCTACTATGTAGCTTATCACTAGACACTAAGTGCATCATTCTTACATACCCATGAATGATGGCAAATTATAGAGCAAATACATAAAGTTAAGTTAAAAGCTGCCAAACACTGGAGTTTGACTGATGCCATTAATGCCAAATGGCAGCTTGATATGCAACCCAGACTTGTTGCAGAGAGGATAATAACTAGCACAGGAGTAAGTCTGAGATTTCTATATGTCATAGCCCCATATCTTTATAATGGATACAGTCACTCAAGCACTTCATTTTATTTTGTCTTAGTCTACTCTCTCTATTCAGTTTGCTCTATTTACATTTTATATATCTATCATCCACACATTTCTATCTGCTTTCATTTATGTGTTGTTAATGTACACCCTCTGTTCTATCCTATTCATTGTTACTTACTTCTATTTTTACAGGTCTGTAAAATGCATTGCTAATTATGTTACTTGCTTTCCTTTTTGTGGTTTAAGGTACACTAATGTAATGAAATTCATATATCTGTTTATCATATACTTTCATATTTCTGTGTTTTATCTATAATATTTCACATTAGATCAATACCCACACAGTACTACTTTTTCTAGCACGACAACATTTGAACCTATCAACTTATTTTTATTAGACCAATATATCAATTAAACAATTCAGGAACACATTTCAAGCAGGAAGACTATAATGAAAATGAAATAGCTGTCTCACCCCATGATCTATATTTAAAGGATACCAAGTATAACTACAGAAACAAGATTTGACAATGACAGTTACAGTCTCAATACTAGATTATAAAATAATGCAAGTAAAAACACTATTAAAGCTTTCCAGCTAAAAGCAAAATTGCTCTGTATGCATCTACTCTAACAGAGCATGTTACTGTTTCAATAAATGTGAAAAGTATTTACATTAGCTACACCAAATAACATTAAACCAATATGAATGTTTTTAGGAATGGGTGCTCCATTGATGCAAAGAACTACAAACCAATGGAATGAAAAGAGATGTCATAAAAGTTCAAAGGTAACTCAGCGAATGGGTTAAGGACTGATTTCACATGACAGATTAAATAACTTAAGTCTGAAAAGAATGGGAGAAAATCAACTTTAGATGTTATGGGAATCTGATACAGTTATAATTTGTACTGAAACAAAATATTAGCCATCCCAAGTTGTGATTAGGAAATCGATGCAGTTCCTGCCTGACATTCTTTAGCTATGGCAATATTGGAGGATTTCAACCATCTGGTGATACAAAGACCCAATGTAATTATAATAAAGAACTCTTCCATCTTTGTTTAGGAACTGGAAAGTTTTGTTAGAACTAGCAGTTTAATTATGGAAAGGTCAGGATACCATATATTTTTATACCTTTGTTCTATTTCCATCCCAAGAATTAATTTTTGAACAGTTATAAAATAAATATGTTCCAGTGCAACTATATTCCCTTGAGAGCATATATGACACGTTGGGTTGGAAGACAGGAGCATCATACATTCTGTGAAGAATTTTCCATGCAAAGTTTTTTATAGTGAGGGAAGGGGGTAATAATGGTAGAGCTAGATAAATCAGGTTTGGTGGTAAACCAATTTGTCCAGGGACATCTTCAGAAGGGGTGGTGGTGTTAGGTAAACACATTAGTGGGAGTTAAGAGGGTGGGGGGAGGGTTAAATGAGAATGAAGGCAGATTTAGAGGAAATGAGGTAAGAGTAAGGAGGGGCTTAAGTGTTTTTTTTTTTTTTTTTTTTTTTTGCTAGTGTAACTGGATAGGGAGTGTAATCCGTTTTTATTAAAATTCAAACACAAGAACAAGAAATTCAATTACATATCAAACAAGGGTTTAGTTAAGCAATAAAAAGCATAAAAAATAAATAATCTCTTTCAATTTTATACAATATTATGTATATTATTGTGAAAAGGCGCAATCCTTACTTTTTAATGGAATGGGTAAGTTATAGAATAGCAAAGAAAACCAATATAGTTAACAAATTCAATGTAAGGAAAGAAAAAGGTGAGAAATGTACATTCATCAAAGCTTTATACCCAAGTTCTAAATTTTAAATTAAGGAAAACATATGCGAATAATTGTGTTGATGTAACCATACCTTCAATTTCTTCATCATTATGGTAATAGGATATAGGCCTTTCGTCCTATTTTCGTGACACCTAGCATTCCATAGAAGATACATAGAGGAGAGGAGGAAAAAATCAGCTGTCTCTACACCCGCAGTCCAATAACAGCCATAGTCCCCATATAAAATTTTATTCATCGTCAAAGGGAATAATAGTGGATATGTTCCCAGAAAAGCGTCGCTCTAGGGCATGTCATAAAGACATGCATGGAGTCCTCTGGGACCGTACATCCAGGTCTAGGACAAACTGCATCCTCAACTGCTCGAAATGGCAAAGAAGCCCTGACTGGCAGTGATAGGGAATCACATTTTGGTGTGAACTTGTTGAAGCAAGTAGTACATCCGAGATGACCAGTAGGTACTTCTGGGGCAGGTTGGCCTCGGGTTAAGAATTCTGGTATGAAGAAGTAAGTGAAGCAGTTTCTAAAAATTTTTTTTTTCTCTCCAACTGATAATGGCTGTGTAGTAGGTATGGTTTTGGAGTTGAAAGAAGCTGTGTATTGATGGACAGCTATGGCAGTTGCGTCACAGACTGCAAGCGACAGTTTTGATGTTGGGTATATTTTTGGGTAAAATAAACCTCTCGAAAGACCCGGTGTGCGTACATGTCTACATAGTCCGGTTATAACAAATGCAGTAGAAACATAATGGTTGTACCAAGCTACTGATTTTTATGATAAGGAAGAAGCATTTTTAACATATAGTAATGATTTTTTACATACTGGCACAAGAGTTTATGTTGCTAGCATCTGTTGGTGGTGGTGGAGTAGCAGTGGCTGCACCTTGCAGTTGGGTTGTTTACTTAAGGCAAATTAACTGTGTTCATGGGCTAGGATGGGAGGTGAATTGATTCTTTTCACGGGCTGGGGTGTGTGACAAGCAACAGGAAGGTCTATGCTTGCATGTTAAGCAGTGAGGGGGGAGGAGGTTTGAGAGCTTATGGTCTTAGCAGCTCTGAAACTCAAGCAGTTAACTTTAGCGCATACCTCTCAATGGTACATATATCCACAGAATATCAGGATGTTTGCCTCATATTTTGGTCCATTTCTCGTAAAGTTGTGGTTTTCTTGCAAATCATTGAATATTGAAGTAAGAAAATGGTGACAGTCATTTGAGTTTTGGACTTTACACCCTTCAGAAAATTCAGGCTAATCCAATATCTGTTATTCTATCAATTTTATAAGTTTGTAAGAGCAATATTTAAAAAGTGTCCCCATTTTGGGCCTTGGTACCCCCATTATTGATGGCTTCATCCAGATTTCTTACTTTACGAGGTTGAGTGTTAGCATTAATACAGTAACTCTTTCTGGGGGAGGTGTCTGTATGAAGGATGTCGACATTAAGGGGAACAGAGCTCTCAATTGTCTCTATTATTAATAGTGGTGGGGCATGCCTTTGGACAGCACATGAGTTGGCCTAACCTACTGACTTGGGGTAAACTTATAAAGTGTCGTGATAATTTTGTATCTACTGATGAAAACTGAAACCATGGTCTCAGCTGTGAAAGCAATAGGGACCCTTTGCTCTATTTCTTCTGTCTGGGCATTACCTCCAGAGAGCGTACTTGTACATAATTAAGGCAATACCGAAAATGAATTAAGTGAGCTTGCTTGCATTAGTTTACAACTTCTCTTCATGAAGTGTGATCACTATTAGTCTTGGCATAAGCTGTAAAAAGTTGTAAAAAAAAAAGCTGTCAGCATGTTACTGGGCCCAGGGACTAGCCTTCAGCCTACCCAAGCAGGTTTGAGACTGTGATATGTGTATCTATAATATAGGTGTATTTGGTGAACTCATGGTTAAAATACTCTACTTAGCACATGCAGTGTGGGTAAGCGCTGTTTAATTGATGGAGTAAAGGGAGTTCGGCAAGTGCTGTATCAGGGAATAGGTGATAGGAAGGGATGAGGGGAGGAAATTGAACATAAAAGTCTGTGACAAGTACTGGTTATTTTACTTTTGGTAGTGCTTTGATGCAGTAGTACTGGAACTAATGGAGGAAGTCAGGGTAAGGGGCTCTGATTGCCTGCATCCAGTCTTTTCTGACTGGCATTTGCGGAGGTTGATTGTGGAGGATTTCTGTGCCCATGCAAGCGTTATTGGTGGCTCGCTGTTGGAGTGTTGGCTGTGCTGTCTTCCTGGCTTAGGCTATATTTGCAGGCTGCAGTGCACCTGCAAGTAACAGTGGCTTCCTTGCATGGATGGGCATACCGCTTAGCTGTTCAGATTTTCCGTAAAGTCCAGACTTTGATACAGGCTTGTGGTTTTCTGGACAGTCATTGGCAAATCTTTGGCAATTGAAGCCTGAGATTACTGTATAGTAAAAGAGTTATTTGTGCTGGCATTACGTAGTAAGTTCTTGAATCTACATTACAAGAAGGCTAGTTATATAGCTGTGAGCCACAGACAATTATTTAAATAGAAACAAGTGGATTGTTATTGTACTATAGTGTTAAGTTGCACAATTCCTTCATAATTATGGTTGTGTGTGCACTACTCATCCTTCTGGCTTGTTAATTTGCTTAGATAGCTTGCTGGCTGTCCTCAGGGGGCACGTTTTATGAGCGATTTGATGCACGAGTATTTAGCTTAATTGTGTACTTGGAAGTTGAAACACAAAACAGTTCATTGAATGTTTAATTATAGCCAGTAGGATTTGGGCTGCTTCTCATTTTAAGTGATAGAAGGTAGGAATTTGGAGGACAGCATGACCCTTTATACTGTAATGTATGCAATTAATCTTCGAAAATGAGTAATCTTCGAAAATGAATATGAAAAATTCTTTCATCTTTCCCACTTTATTACTATGGATGAAGTTTTCTGTTGGTTATGCTAATGGATAGGCCTGGCTTGTTTTGATGGAAGCATTGACATGTAACAGACTGGTGAGCATAAATAATGGAAGATTAGAGGACGTATGTTGATAGTGGTGTAGCTGAGCTGACGAAGCATGACTATTATGACTATATAATAATTTTACAGCCTTCACAAGTAATAAAAAAAGAATTGAGGTGAAAGGAAGATAAAACAAGGAGATTGACTCAGTCAGATAAAAGTCATGGGATATGCAAGATGAAATTATTTTGTGATGCTCTCTAAGAATAAGAGAGTATGTGAATACACTCTTAAATAGATAGTACAAGCTTCTTCCCATGAAACATCATGTTTTACAAAATAGATTGATTACACATTTAAAGTAATAACAAGATTTGTAAGTTACAAACACAGTGAATGAGGATTATAGGTGGTCACACCAGGATAATGATGTCCAGGAAGGGAGTAACTGGGGAGATAATAGTGTGGTTTTGAAGTAAGAAGTTGTCACAAGAGAAGAGGATGTAGGAAAGACTAATTAGATACTATATGATATTAAAATATTTCCCTTACTATAGTAATGTATAATTTCTTATAGTTGAAGAATGTCAGTAATAGGGTTGAGAAGAGTTGTGGAACTTGAACAGAAGGTTAGAATCTTAATTGCTTGTATATTAGCTTATTTCAAGTAATGCTCTATGGAAATTATCATGGATCTAAATGAATAGGCAATATCCATATGGCATAAGTTTCATTGCAGGGTACATGTTGCTGTTACAGCTGCTTGTAGAGCAAAGCAGCACGGGGGAAAAGTTGTCACAGTCACATTTTCTATATTTGATATTTCAATTATCCCTTGTATGCAGTGTTTAGTGGTAAAATACTCCAGCTGGTAGTACACCGTTTCTGCATGTTAATAGGTGCCATTTAAATGTAGTAGTTCAGCTATTGCTGCTGGTGCCATATGACCATTGTATTGGTGCAGTGGTTTCCTTCGCTGGAATCAAAACTATTTGATGTGGGAGATGGTGGTGGGTTCTTGTCAGCACCCAATGTTAAACTTTTGGCTTATGTGTGTGCAGAGAATTTACAGTTTTCTTTTCTCTTTTTGATGGGGAGGCACAGAATGGGCTCAGGCAGTGGCCAATCCTGATGGGATAGATGTTCTTGCCACTGGAGTGGTGCATAGTCAGGTCACAGATGTGGTGCTGTGAGGGGTGTTTTAGCTGCTATAGCACTGGACAGTGGCCTAAAGGAAGTGGGGCTCAAAGTAATGGAGATTGATGTAGTGGATGTCCAGATAACTTCAGTGGTTCCTGTGGAGGAGTGGCACGCAATGAGGTCACAGATCAAGAAGTGCAAAGTTGCAGCACCTGGTGGCCAGAGCCATGTGGACTCAACAGGCGAGACAGGATGCTGCAGTGAATATGTCAGCCACTGCAGCAGTATGCAATGAGGTCACATTTTTCCAGCATGAAGATGAATCTGGAGTTGTGGTTTGTGTGTGTTTTTTTCTTTCCTGCAGGTGTAAGGTAATGTCTTTGATCTTGTGCATTGAGCATCAGGATTGAATCTCATGTTGCATTATTGGTATCTGGGGTTTTCATTGGAATGGGTCAAGTTGGAGAATTACCATGGGGACATACCATTCATTGCAAGGGAGGGGTATAACTATTGCACTAAGCAATTGCTTATTGTTGGAGGAGGTATTAGGTGGCCAATTTGGCTAGGCATTTGTGATCTTGCAGAGGGTAGAGAAAGGTTGTATCAAGGGCTCCTGCCAGTAAGAATTTGGCAGTAGGGTTAAGGGTATATCTATGGTTATCCATATTTATATAGATGGGAGTGAGGTTTAAGTAACAATGATATTATATGAGGTTTCCCTCTTTGGTGTCATCTTTTGATTATTGCGAAGTTTCAGTTTTATGAGGATAGGGACTACAATGTGAGGTTGTGGTTAATGAAATGGAGGGTCAGATAGGTTTATGAAGGGCAAAGAGCCTTGGTGTGATGCAGGTAGGTGGGAGAGGTTATGGATAGGGTAGTGAATTTAGGGTGGAAACAGCATTTTGCTCCATTACTGACACTTGGGTGAACTTTTTGGTTGTGCTCCTTTAGAGGGAAGCGGGGTGGGTTGGCTTCTTACATGTGTCAGCTTCTTACATGCCACAAAGGTTGGTAGTGACAGGGCAGGTAGGAAACATTGAGGGTTGTAGGGTGTAATATGGTGCAGTAACTGTAATTAGTGGCAGCCAGGTAAGTTTTCAGTACAGTGAGATGGGGGTTATTTGAGAAGGACTTATCCATTTTCTGAGCCAAGGATTATGATAGTGATGGGATGATTATTATCCTTGTAGAAGGATAGGATGGTGTTGGTGTACCTTAGGGTGCAGTTTAGCATGGGGTGGTGTGGCTGGGGTGCTAGCCATGACTGCCATTAGGAAGTAGCAAATTTTGTGGTGTTGAAGGTCATGTAGGGGTTTAAGGGGTTTCACATCAGTTAGCACAGTAATCATGACTAAAGTATCGTGGCAGCGTTCACCTTTCAGATAGGAGAAATAGTCAGAGTACTTTAGCTCTGGACATTATAGGTGAGTTTTCAGGTACTAGGTCACTGAAGAATCAATTAAGATTTCCCCAGAATGTTCAAATTTGGCCTAAGATGCTTGGCCCATTGATTTATCTTTTGGCGCATTACATTTAGGGATGTTTTTAAATCCTTTGTGAGGGTGGGTGTGGGTCAGCGAATGCTATTTTAGCTATCGGATGTTTTGCTTTGTAATACTTGTTTTCATTTGTTAGACTGCTTTGTGCATTACAGTGCTGGTGGTGCATTTGGCAGTTAATGACCGGAGTACAAGTACAAATGTTTTACAAGGGCATAGTTATCTGGCATTAAAATGGGATCATTGGTTTTAGTTTCAGTCCTTATGCAATTGTTTGCTTTGGGTTTTTTCTATGATACAGCTTTGGGATATTGATGACAGGGTTGCAGTTTGTAGCAGTGAGGTTAGGAGTACACTGAATGATGTTTGGCTTCGACTTTAAGTTTTGTTGAAAATTTTGGCATGAAGGAGGGGGAACAGCCTGGTCAGGCTGGTGGGCGGAGAAGAGAGCCAGGCTTGTCCTCTTCTGTTCCCCCTCTGATGTTGGATGTTAATTTCAGTGGCTTGGGAAAGAAAAGTGAGCTGTTGGAGGCTGCTTGATAAATAAAATAGTGAGCGGAGGTAAGGATGCCACTTATTGGTTGGTCTGTTAATTCAATAAGTGGTAATATGAAGTGAGTGATGGGATGCTGCTTCATAAGTAAAGGAAGCGAGTGGAGGTATGGATGCTGCTTACTGGGGTCAGGATGAGCGAGGTCACACTGTCCTGATAAACATTACATGGAGGTATATGCTGTGATTATAATCAGCTATACTATGGCTCAGTTGTAATGAATAAATATTGGTTAACAAAGTTATGTTTATGGAAGTTTAATAAAGGTCGTCAAACATCATTCAGTGTGGTGCATTTATCGAAAGGGACAGAGACAAATAAGGTTTGGTAACAAACCAATTTGTCCAGGGACATCTTCAGATGGAGGGTTAGGGTAAATACATTAGTGGGAGTTAAGAGAGGAGGAAAGGGTTAAATGGAAATGAAGGAAGATTTGGAGTAAATGAGGTAAGGGTAGGGAGGGGCTTAAATGTTTTTTTGTTAGTGTAACTGCGTAGGGAATCACATTTTGGCGTGAACTTGCTACCTGCCTTCTCTCCCCATTCTGGAATAGTGGGGATTGTGGTTATTTTATCAGTACAGTTGGAGAGAAGAGGGACAGGCTTGTCCTCTTCTGTTCCCCCTCTAGTGTTGGATGTTTGGTTCATAGGTTGGTACTAGGCTATCAGCCCTAGGGCCTATACAAGCCTAGCCATAACAATTCCCTGGCTATTTCTTCCCACAGTATTTACTTCCCTGGACCCCTGTCTAGCAGGGTGACTGACATGATCCCCGGGGTGAATTTCCTATCTCCAATCCAATCATCAAGGTTCCTTTTGAAGAGGGCCAAAGAGGCGCTCTGGCTTGACATGTATGGGCAGTCTGTTCCAGAGTATGGGGAATTCCTGGGTCAGGAACCTATCCCTCCAGCATGTTTTGTTCATTGCGATAACAAGGTTTACTTCCTGGAGCATGTGTGTCTCTGAGGGATTGGGATTTCTATAAGTATAGCATGTCCAACAGCTCTGGGTTTGATATGGCCTTTTATGTTAAGCAGAGCTCACCTCTGAGTAGATGATATGCAACAGAGTATAGGTGGAGTTTTTTTTAGATGGTCAGCATAAGGCATCTGCTTTAGGCCTGTGATTCTTTTAGTGAGGTATTTCTGTGGCCTTTCCAGTTGTTACAGATCTTGAGAGGAACATTCCAAATGGGGTGTTGTATTCTATAATGTATTCTATAATGCATTGTCCACACCCCCCCCCTCCCAGTTGGTGTCTTGCTCTTATACTTGGTGGCTTTGCAGTTGCCCACCCCTACTGTAAATCTGATCTGTGACGCTCCTCCCAGTCTAGTGTCATTAGCTCATTGCCTTAATATTGCTACAACTCAAGTGCTCTAGGTTGCACTGATCTGAAGTGTTTGTGTGTTTTAGCTGCTTTTCTGTATATATAGACTTATCTGTTTCTTTAACTAAATAAGCTCTGCAAAGTTGTTTTATTGCATTCCTGTATGTATTTCTGAGTTTTTTGCACTTTTAAAGTTTGTTTTTGCTTAGTTTAACTGGTAGGCTACACACTCAAGTGTGCTAGCCGAATTAAAGCATTTACTGTGTTTCTGTACCTAATTTCTGCTACTTTGTTAAAAAAAAAAAAAAAAAAAAATCCTTGTTTCCCACCTTTACTATACTAGAATAGTCCAGTCTTCAGGTATTGCTGATCTCTGGGCTGTGTCATAGTTCCTGTGTTGCCCATATCCTTATTTGGATAGGAGGAAGCTTCTTTGTTCACCAGTAAGAGTAGGGAGCTCTGAGCAGCCTATCTGTCCCTTCAGGAGTGGTTCCAGCCCAGTGACCTGTAGCTTATTGGTCATTTTGGGCAATTTCCTATCTCTTTCTAACCCCCTGCTTTAAAGCCAGCTTTAGCACGCTTTTGCGCTTGTAATTTAAAGTTTGTCCTGTTTGTTGCATTTATCTGTTGAGGCTACACACTCAAGTGCACTAGCCTGTGTTACATATTTATTGCATTTTTCTGCTGTTTGTTGCAAAAAAAAAAAAAAAATGATCCTGGTTTCCCATCTTTCCTGACCTAGAGTAGTCCAAATACAGGCTTTGTTGTATTCTGGACTTTTGGAAAGTTCCAGTGTTGCCCATTTCCTTTCTTGGATAAAGGGAGGCTTCTTTGTTCACCAGTGGCAGTGGGGAGGGTGGAGCAACCTATCTATCACTGGAGGAGTGTTCCCAGCACAAGAATCTGGTAGTTCCTGTGTTGCCCATTTCCTTTCTTGGATAGAGGGAGGCTTCTTTGTTCACCAGTGGCAGTGGGGAGCTTGGAGCAGCCTATCTATCCCTGGAGGAGTGTACCCAGCACAAGAATCTGGTAATCTGTTTGTTGCAAAAAAGAAAAAAAAAATATCCTTGTTTCCCATCTTTCCTGACCTAGAGTAGTCCAAATACAGGCTTTGCTGTATTCTGGACTTTTGGAAAGTTCATGTGTTGCCCATTTCCTTTCTTGGATAAAGGGAGGCTTCTTTGTTCACCAGTGGCAGTGGGGAGCTTGGAGCAGCCTATCTATCCCTGGAGGAGTGTTCCCAGCACAAGAATCTGGTAGTCTATTGGCCGTTTTGGGCCAATTTTTAGCTCTTTCAAGTAACCCTGTATAAAACCCACTTTGGAGCGGTTTTTGCGCTTGTTACTACTCAGCGAAGCTCCTTGTGGTCCTGCAGAGTGGTGCTAGCAGCAGAGAGGCTAAAAGAGTGACTGCTAACCTGATAAAAGTGTTTGTTTTCCTGCTACTATCTGGGCGACTGTCCGCTCTAGCTAAACTGCAAGTATTTCTGCTTCTTGAACTGTTTTAAACTGTTTAAAGTTGTTTTTGCAAATGCACTTTTAAAGTTTGTCCTGTTTGTTGCTTTTACCTGTTGAGGCTACACACTCAAGTGTGCTAGCTTGTGTTAAATATTTATTGCATTTTCCTGCTGTTTGTTGCAAAAAAGAAAAAAAAATTATCCTTATTTCTCATCTTTCCTGACCTAGAGTAGTCCAAATACAGGCTTTGCTGTATTCTGGACTTTTGGAAAGTTCCTGTGTTGCCCATTTCCTTTCTTGGATAAAGGGAGGCTTCTTTGTTCACCAGTGGCAGTGGGGAGCTTGGAGCAGCCTATCTATCCCTGGAGGAGTGTTCCCAGCACAAGAATCTGGTAGTCTATTGGCCGTTTTGGGCCAATTTCTAGCTCAAGTCCCCCTGTATAAAACCCGCTTTAGCGCGGCTTTGCGCGATTTTGCGCATAACGCATCAGGCAGCGCCGCTTAATTGGGTTTAAACCATTCTCAGCTCCACAAAGTCTGCTCTTCACTTTTTCCCTTAGAACTGATCTAGTTCTCATAATAAACACCCTATTCCCACTCTAAACCCTGGCACTTGCTCACTAAAGCAATTGTATAAGTCAGCACTAAAAAATTAAAAGCACTACACCCTCACAAACTCCCCTTGAGTACTTTGTTCCCCATTGGCCCTTTTTTTCAATTATAAAGGAATTCCCAATACTATTCTAGCATGTCCAAAGGTCAGTTGTCAATCTCCTCTCCGGTCCAGCTGGTGAATCTGGGAATCTTGAGGCAATGTTACAACTGCCTCATGTACACAGACAACCCTCTCCTGCCTCATGTACACAGACAACCCTCTCCTCCTCCCAACAAACTCCAACACATGTGAGAGATGCAACCATATAGCCAAACTGGAGGCTAAGCTCTCTCAACTCAGTACTGGCATAACCAGTCAGGAGGAGAAGGAAACCCCACTCACTACAATTCCGGTCTCACATAGACCTACCACAACAGCAAACCAAACACACAAACACATACTCGGAGGCTCTAAATAAAAATCTGCCTAAGCAGCAGAGACCTCCAAAGCTGACACCCAAGCAACCGCTACCCCAAAACAAAACACGTGCAACACATAGCTCACAAAGCCAGTGTGCCAAACAGTCACAGCCCTTAAGGCTAAACAACACACCTGATACACTTGTAATAGGTGACTCTATCTTCAGGCACACTGACATCCCGCGCACCAAGCTGAACAAGGAGAAGGTCACGGTGAGCTGCCTGTCAGGCGCTAGGATCCGCCACATAACACAAGCACTCAGGTCGCTCCAAGGCAAGTACAAATATGACTCACTCATTGTCCATGCTGGTGTGAATGACCTGAGACGTACCTCCCTGGACTACATGAAAAGAGACATAGAGGAGCTGTCTGAGCATGTAGCCCAGGCCGGTATGACCCTGACCTTGAGTAGCATCTTTCCCTCACGAAGAATGATGCCACAATATGAAGACAAGATGATCAATTTCAACAACTGGCTTAAGTATTGGTGTCATTCAAAGGGGATCCAATGCCTGTCTCCCTGGGATGACATGCTCGACAAGCCACAATGCTTCGCTAAGGACGGCTTGCACCTGTCACCCCTGGGCTTTCGGATATTGGTGAAGGCTCTTGCCACCCCCATAGTGCCTTTTTTAGGCAAGGCTCAAAAGACAAACCCACCTCCATAGGTATCACAAGGGATAAGAAACTAAGAGTAATGCTACTCAACGCCAGAAGTCTAAACCTTAAGATGCATGCACTCGAAACTCTCCTTAGCATGGAGAACATCGATATCTGTGCAGTAACAGAAACCTGGTTCAAGGCTCCTGAGAGCACCCCAGCACTACCAGGTTATACCTCATACCATGTTTTCTGGCCCCAAAACTTGGACTGAACCACAAAAGGAGGGGGAGTATCAATATTCGTCAAAGATACCCACACCTCCAGGTTGGTGGCACAGCACGAAGCATTAGAGACTATCCATGTGCAACTAACTGTGGGTAAAACTGCCTTCCAGTTTATAGCCTGCTACAGACCACCCTCTCAAACCCAGGAACCCCACTCAGCATTCCTGAGAACACTGGAAAATATAAAGGTCTCTCCAAACACCATTATATTGGGCGACTTCAACTACTCTAACATAGACTGGGAGCATTACTCTAGCTCCAACACCCTAGCCCAAAGGTTCCTAGAATTTATAAACTCAAATGCTATGGAACAACTTGTTGCCACTCCCACAAGAGGGGAAAACATACTGAACCTGATCATCACCAACATGGGGACTCTATGCTCCAGACCAGAAGTGTATCCCTCACTGGTAAGATCAGACCATAAACTAATCTCAGCAAAAGTAAATTAAGGCACCAAAGTTACACACTGGAAATCAGTCACTGTACTTTATTGCAGAAGACAAACTGTAAGCGCTTTCACAACTTAATGTTGCTTCATCAGACCACATCACTACAACTGATGCTTGGTTAAATACTAGGACAATTAGTATGACATCACAATTTAAAGAGATATTACTCCACTAACATAAGAACATATATCAATATCCATAAGAAAAATGCATAACATATATAGAAAGGTGTGTATTTACACACAATAATATTTAAAAACAATAATATTTAAAAACAATAATATTTAAAAAAATATTAATATTTAAAAAAAGTGGGGGGGGTCATCCCTGATGGTTATTAATGTAGATATATATATATATATATATATATATATGTACATATACACGCACATATAACCATAATAGTACAATGAAAAAAAAAAAAAAAATATATATATATATATATATATATATATATATATATATATATATAAAACTCATGTTTTAGTGTTTAAGACGCCTGGCCTTAAGGTAAGGAACCAATGAGGTGCAGCCATTCAAACCAGGATATCTATCTGCTTGTAATTTAGTGATCCATTGTTGTTCTAATTCTTCAGTGTGGTTTTCTACTTCACCACCTCTGTTTGTCCTTACTATTTGTTGTAAGATTAAAAATTTAAAACAATGGCTATGGTCTGTATCCAGGACATGATTAGCTAGAGCATTTGATTGCTTCTGGTTCTGTATGTCCCTTATATGTTCTAACATTCTTTCTTTAAAGCTCCTAATTTGTTTTGCCTACATAATAGGCATGGCATGCTGTGATAAATACTGGTTCTTATCTGCTTTAAATCAGTAAGGGTGACATTCACATCCAAGAAATCAACACATGTATCAGAAAAAGTAAACTTCAAAAAGTCTGTAGTACTATGCAGGTAATCAATGAAATTACTGATATTTTCACCATGCCCTTTCCACAAGACAAAAACATAATCCACGAAACGGACGTACCAGAGAATGTAGCCAAAAAATGGGTTAACATCTGACAAAACATATTGTTCTTCCCATCGTACTAGTGATAGATTGGCGTAGCTATTTGCACACGAAGTGCCCATAGCCACGCCAATCTTCAGTAGAAAAAATTGATCCTGAAAAGCTACAATATTATTTTCAAGTATAATCTCCAATAGTGCACAGACTAGCATAATCTTATTAGTAGTCAGCTTCTTATTCATATCGAGGAATTCTCTTATTCTATCAATACCCCAAACATTTGGAATACTAGTAAAAAGATTCAATGTCCATGGTAAGGAATACAAATTCTTCATCATTATCAATGGTTTCCATTCTATTTTGCAACCGCTGTAAAACATTTTTGTGTCTCTAAGAACTGTATAACAACTATCCAAGAACTCATGTAAAATGCCTTCTACATAAATAGATAGAGGCTCAGTGCACCATCCTGCTCCTGATACGATGGGGCATAAAGGAGGAACCGTGGGATGTTTATGGATTTTAGGGAGTCCATAGATCCTAGGAACTAGAGGTTTTTGTACTGAAAAATAATTAAATAAGGATTCATCAATTAATCCTGTAATCAGTAAATCAAACACTAAAAAAGACACTTTATCAGTGATAGCAATTACAGCTGTTTTTGTCAGCATTTGATAGGTACAAGTATCTAATAGCAAAACCTTCATCTGGTTAACATATAAATCTTTGTCCATTAATACAATTTTACTACCTTTATCTGCTTGTTTAATAATAAGAGAATGTAAATTCTGCAATTCATGTAGAGCCCTATATTCTTCTGTATTTAAATTATGAAAGGTGCAGCCTTGCGTACCAGGAGTATAAGCTTCATTAAAAGCATTTTCACAGATATCTAAAAATCTTTGTATGCCTGGAGGGGTGGGGGGTACAAAAGTGCTAGGTTTCTTGTATATATTTACACTGACATTTTCATTATTACGAAACATGCATTTTAATGATAAATGATATGTGTGTGTATATGTACATATATATATATATATATGTACATATATATATATATATATATATATATATATATATGTACATATATATATATATATATATATATATATATATATTAATAACCATCAGGGATGACCCCCCCCTTTTTTTAAATATTAATATTTTTTTAAATATTATTGTTTTTAAATATTATTGTTTTTAAATATTATTGTGTGTAAATACACACCTTTCTATATATTGTATGCATTTTTCTTATGGATATTGATATATGTTCTTATGTTAGTGGAGTAATATCTCTTTAAATTGTGATGTCATACTAATTGTCCTAGTATTTAACCAAGCATCAGTTGTAGTGATGTGGTCTGATGAAGAAACATTAAGTTGTGAAAGCGCTTACCGTTTGTCTTCTGCAATAAAGTACAGTGACTGATTTCCAGTGTGTAACTTTGGTGCCTTAATTTACTTTTGCTGTTGTTGTGTGTTTTGGGCACCTCAGTGTACCTGCAGCCATTTGTTTTTTGCATCTTCAGTTCATAAACTAATCTCACTACATATTCACATCCTGACCCCAGCCCCTGACCTGAAAACCAAAGTGAAAAACTTCTCAATTTCACACTCCTCAAAACCGAGGTGGAATCCTTCAAAGCCCGCAGGCCTGTGGAAAATACGGCCCAGACCGCAGAATCCTTTATAAACGCATTCTATGAACACCTTCAGGAATGCATGGATCATGCAATCCCAAATAAAACCAAGACCCAATCCTCCAAAGTTAGGCATCCTGTCTGGTTGACACCAGCCATAAACAAACTATACAACAGAAGGAGGAAGCTACTACATGATAGAGCAAAATCCCAAAAAGGGAAGGCATCTCTGATCAGTATTAGCAAAAAACTACGGGCACTCATAAAATCGTCTACGGCCAGCTTCGAGAGAAAAATTGCACAAGATACTAAGGATAATCACAAGGCTTTCTTTAGTTATATTGGGAACCTGGGTGGGAATTCCCAGATATGCTCAGAATTAGTCCAAAATGACAAAAAATACACCGAATCCACAGACATTGCCAACATCCTAGCTGACAGGTTCAGCGCAAACTCCACCCCCCTTCCCCACCAAAAGGGCAAATATCTATCCCAGCAGAATGCTGCCCCACTGACATCTCAGATGCTCAGGTAAGAGCCGCCCTCTCCAAAACAAAAAACACAGCATCAATGGGACCAGACGGTGTCCCAGGCTGCGTCCTACATGAACTCCAAGAAGAACTAAACCCAAACATAAAACTACTGTTCAATCTCAGCCTTACTACAGGATATGTACCCAAAGAGTGGCGTACAGCAACAGTGGTCCCTCTCCACAAAGGTGGTGCCTCAATGGATCCTGGAAACTATCGCCCCATAGGCTTGACTAGCTTGGTCTGCAAAGCTATGGAAAGGATCATCATGGACCTCATAAATAAAGATTTTGGGGACCTACAGACACTGGATCCTACCCAGTTCAGCTTTGTTAAGGGCAGATCCTGCCTCTTAAACCTGATCAATTTCTTTGAAACAGTCACCAAGGCCATTGACGAGGGGAAGGTGGTCCACACAGCCTACCTGGACCTTGCAAAAGCCTTTAATAGAATACCCCACTTGGGCATTATAGATAAGCTCACCAGCTTAAATATAAACCCCTATGTCACTAGATGGGTTGCAAACTGGCTCAAGGACAGAACCCACATGGTTAGAATTGCTGGAGCCATGTCAGACTCCAAACCAGTTACAAGTGGCATCCCACAAGGCTCAGTCCTGGGACCGCTCTTGTTCAGTATATATTTCTCGGAGGTACAGGCTAACACGGAAGGACTGTGGCTGACCAAGTTCGCAGATGACTGCAAACTGGGCACCATAATTGACTCTCCAGCTGACACAAGCATCCTCCAAAAGGGCCTCATAGAAACAGACAACTGGTGCCAGAGCCATGGCCTCAAGCTAAATGCCAAAAAGTGTATAGTCATCCTCTTTGGCAAAAACAAAGTGCCCACAAATTACCACATAGTTGGTAATCCATTAAGTATGGAAGAAGTAATTAGGGACCTGGGGACCTAAGTTGATAGCAATCTCTCATTTGACAACCACGTGGCCAAAGTGGTTAGAAAAACATTTTATATAGCCCACCTAATCATGAAGGGATTCACATCTAGATCAGGGGAGGTCATCATGCCTCTTTTCTCATCCCTCATCAGGCCCATAATTGAGTACAATGCCCCTTTTGGGATGTACCTTACCAGACACCTGCAGCAACTGGAAAGACCCCAAAAGTACCTCACCAAGAGGATCAAAGGGCTCAAACGGATGCCATATGCTGCCCGGTTAAAGAAACGCCAGCTCTACTCAGTGGCATACCGCCTGCTCAGAGGCGATCTGTGCCTGACGTATAAAGCCATGTCCAACCTGGAATTAATGGACATGCTGCACCTCAGAAAATCCAAATCCCATCGAGCTAGGCGCTCGAGAGACTTGAACCTCAGCACTGAAATAAATAGGACATGCTGGAGGGACAGATTCATAACCCAGAGGCTCTCTTCACTCTGGAATAAAATCCCAGACCAGGTTAGGCAGAGTCCCTCATTGAATCTCTTCAAGAGGAATCTTGATGAGTGGATGGGAGATAGTAGGTTTACCCCGGGTATCACTTCTGTGTCACTGTTAGACAGAGGCACAGTATACTAACCTCGAAAAAGGGCATAGCAAAATTCATTTAAAATGGGTGGCGAAAGCCAAACACACTCTGGCTAGGCTTATAAATACCCTAAGGCAGATAGCCTTGTATGAACCTATGAACCTATAATCTAATGAGGGATGAGTACAGTGGGACAATGACCTCCTTTTTTCTGGATAAAAAGCCCTTAGTGATGAGGTGTGCCACACAGAAGGATTTCCTGATGGTTGTGGTTATGTGGTTATCGACGGTGAGACCACTGTCCACCTGTGTCCCTAAGTCTCTTATCACACTTTCAGTGTTTAGTGTACTGCCACCTATGTGGTAATTCACGGGTACATGTTTTTTCCCAAAGGGGTTAACTATACATTTCTTGGCATTGAGCTTGAGCCCATGGCTCGGGCACCAAGCATCTGTTTCTGTAAGGCCCTTTTGTAGAATATCTACATCATTTGGGGATTCAATAATGGCTCCCAGTTTGCAGTCATCTGCAAACTTTGTTAGCCAGAGTCCCTTAGTGTTGGCCTGTACTTCAGAGAAGTAGATGTAGAACGGTCCCACGACTGAACCCAGAGGTACTCCATTTGTCTGGAGCTGGATTTGGAGTTGGCTACTTTTACAGTGTGGGTTCTGTCAGTAAGCCAGTTGGCAATCCATCGAGTGATGTAGGGATTAATGCTCAGCTTAGTAAGTTTATCTATAATTCCAATGTGGGGGACGGTGTCAAAGGCCTTGGCAAGGTCCAGATAGGCTGTGTGGACCACCTTACCCTTGTCTGCAGCTCTGGAGACTGATTCGAAGATGTTAATCATTTTCAGGAGAAAAGATCGGCCCTTCACGAATCCAAACTGCACGTGGTCTAGTGTTTGAAGGTTACCAATGTCTTTGTTTATAAGTTCAATGATAATACATTCCATGGCCTTGCAGATCAGGCTCATCAGACTGATGTGGCGATAGTTCCTGGGATCCAAGTTGGATCCCTCTTATGGAGTGGAATAACTGTAGCTGTGCGCCACTCACTGGGCACGATGCCTGAGGTGAGGCTATGATTAAACATGACACTTGGGTGAGGTGCCAGTTCAGTTTGTAGTTCATGTAGTACACAGCCTGGGATGTTGTCTGGTCCCATGGATGCTGTATTCTTAGCTTTGGAGTGTGTGTTTTTTACCTGTGTGGCCATTATTACCAGAATTTGGCAATCTTTCGGTATTGAGATGGGCCCTTTAGGGGGTGGGGGGTGAAGTTTGTACTGAATCGATCTTCCAGGATATTGGTGACATCCTTGGGATCAGTATATTTAATGCCATTCTGTTGTAGATCAGAGCAGATCTGAGCATTGCCATTTAGATTCTTGACATAGCTATAGAATGCCTTGTGGTTGCCTGGAATCTTTGGCAATTTTATTTTCGTAACTAACTTTGGAGGATTTTATGAGGGATCTCAGCTTCTTAGGTAAGGGAGGTTTTTGCATCCTGGGATTTTTCTCTTTTCTGCAACCGTTTCCTTCCTTTTGCTGTATAGTTTGTTTATGGCAAGAGACCACCAGATTGGCTTCCTTTTTTTGGAGGAGAGCATCTTGGTTCTATTGAGGATGGCATGATTCATGCATGAGTGGATGTGCTCCTACAGTGCCTTGGTGTAGGATTCAGCAGTCACACTTTAATTTCCCATCTACATGGGTGTCATGAAGTTTGTCACTTCTGACTTGAGTAACATGAAGTTGGATTTGGAGAAGTTTTTTACGGAGGTTTCCTTACTGGGGTGTGGGGGTGGGATGTGGATGTCAAGGGTGATTAGCATATGGTCAGACCTGACCAACGAGAGGGTGACCATAGGTGTGGAGCATCGATTTCCCATGTTGGTAATGACCAGGTCTAGGATACTGGAGCCCCTAGTGGGACTAAGGATTAGTTGAGCCAGGATGTTGGAATTTGTAAATTCCAAGAACCATTGGGCAAAGGTGTTGGTGCATGAGTAGTTTTCCCAGTTAATGGCAGGGTAGTTGAAATCACCCAGTATTAGGGTGTTTGGTTTTATCTTAATATTTTCTAGCACGTTTAGAAAGGTGTAGTGAGAATCTTGGGGCATGGTGGGGGATCTGTTGCAAGCTACAATTTGGATTGCAGTCTTACCTAGAGTTAGTTGTACCTGGAGAATTTCAGATGCATTGTGTTGGGCAACTAGCCTGGTGTTTTGAATATCCTTGGTGAATATGGACACTCCACCTTTAGTGTTTAGATCATGGTTTGCTGGCCATAAAGTGTGGTAAGAGTTGTAGCCTGGTATTGCAGGGGTGCTCTCTGGAGCCTTGAACCAGGTCTCAGTTACTGCACAGATATCGATGTTCTCCATTTTTAGGAGTGCCTCGAGAGAGTGCATTTTAAGGTTTAGACTTCTAGCATTGAGTAGCCTTACCTTCAGATTTTGCATGCTCGTACCTGTTGCAGTGGTGGTTTTGTCCTTTGAAATTTGCCTAAAAAAGACAATATAGGGGTGGCAAGAGCCTTAGCCAGTAACCTAAATCCCAGGGGCAACCGGTGCAGACCATCTCTGGCAAAGCATCGTGGTCTGTCGATCATGTTGTCCCAGGCAGACAGATACTGGATCCCCTTTGAATGACACTAAAAGCTTGGCCAATTGTTGAAGTCAATCATTTTGTCCTTGTACTGTTGTATCATTCTGGACGATGGCAGGATACTACTCAGGGCTAGGGTCATACCTGCCTGGGCCACATGATCCTAGAGATCTTCCAGGTCTCTCTTCATGTAATCCAGGTAGGTACGTCTCAAGTCATTCACTCCAACATGGACAATGACAGTCATATTTGTACTTGAGTGACTTGAGTGGAAGCGTTACGTGGCAGATCCTGGCACCTGACAGGCAGCTGAATGTAATTTTCTCCTTGTTCAGTCTGGTGAGTGGGACATCAGTGTGCCTGACTATAGAGTCACCTATGATTCAAGTGTTGGGTATGTTGTCTTGCCTTAGGTGGTGTTGTTGGGTGGCACACGTGTTGTGAGCTATGTGACACTTTGGTTGTGATTGGTGTTTGTTTGAGTTTCTGCTTCTGCTTCAGAGGTCCTTGTTGCTTGGGCAGGTTACTGTTAAGGACCTCCACATATGTGGGTTTAGTGTTGCTATGTGTGGGTTTTGGTGGTGTGGGTTAAGAAGGGCTATGTGTTGCTTGAGGTGTAGTGCAGGTGTTAACCTTCTCCTCTTGACTGTCTAGCACAACCTTGGGTGGAGAGAGCTTGGCTTCCAGTTTGGCTATGTAAGTGCATCTCTCACAGGTTGTAGTGTTGGGTGGTAGGAGGAGAGGGTTGTCTTGTGTACATGAGGCAATTGCTGCATTTCCCCAGTATGCCCAGATTCAGCAGGTGGACAGGAGAAATCACTGGAAGCTGACCCTTGGACATGCCTGCTTTTTTTTGTAAAGTAAAAGAGCTTTTTTCCCTTACCTTAGCAAGGTACTTTGCAATTATAGGCTGTTTACTGCCTACGATTAATTTCTACTTATTAACAAGGAGAGTTTTCAATGACTTAGGAAAGAAAAGTGAGCTGTTGGATGCTGCCTATTGGTTGGCTAATTCAATAAGTGGTAATATGGAGTGAGTGATTGGATGCTGCTTCATAAATCAAATAAGCGAGTGTAGGAAGGACGCTGCTTAGTGGTTGGTTTGTTTAATTCACTAAGTGGTAATATGAAGTGAGTGATGGAACACTGCTTCATAAGTAAAGTAAGCGAGTGGAGGTATGGACGCTGCTTACTGCGTCAGGATGAGTGAAGTCACACTGTCCTGATTAACATTACACGGATGTTTATGCTGCGATTATAATCAGGTATACTATGTTTCAGTTTAATTAATAAATATTGGTTAACAGAGTTATGTTTATGGAAGCTTAATAAAGTAGTCAAACATCATTTGGTGTGGTGTGTTTAATGAAGGGGACCAGGACAAAATATGTTTCTTATTGTCCTCTGTAATAGCAATGTTAGAGACATTTCTGTCTCAACTTGGCAGCATGAAGATCAAAATGGACTTGAGTTTATGTAGACAAGTGAGGTTATGTTTAACAAGTTCAAACTCACATACAAAGATCCTTATGAATATTAAGCTAAGTTCTGGAGAGTGACCTGTTTTATTAGTAATAACTGCAGCAAAGGTATACGTAAGGTATTTTCTTATCTTCAGCCAGTTCTATTTGTAAGGGGTTTTGAAAAGTGTAGATGAAACAGCAATGCTAGTATGAGCTTTTAAAGAAACACTGCAAAATTCTCCCCGATACTATAATTTAGGGTAAGAAATCTTCCTGAGTAGAAAGAAGAACATGATCAATCAAACTAAGCAAGTTCCAGAATAATAAAATAAACTAAAAAATAAGTAGTCAAATGAAATAATAAAATAGCAAGACAGACTGTGACTTTAAGGTGGGAACTCTTCTGGGTAAGTTACCATACAAGTGAGGTGAATCAAGGCAGGAAGGGTGAGCTTAGTTTGTACTTTTACCTATCACAATTTTAATTATTTGGTGTCGGATTGCTGGGCCTTGGCTTTCATCTAACGTGAAGGGCATATTCTTCAACTGCAGTATCATAGTGATCTCTCACAAAAGTTGACAGCTTTGTTACCTGCTGGCCTATTTGACAGCTCTTGTTATATATATTTCCATCTGTATCTTTCTATCTATATGTGTATACATCTCATCTATATATGTATTAAAACCAGAAAAATAGGTGTGGACCTCTTGGGTTTTCGATCCTGAGTGATGCCTGCCCGGAGGGAAGGAATAACCAATTTTACAAAGCCTTTCACTCTTGATCCTAAATGGTGAACAGATTTCCACGTGTAGTCGGTGGTGGAGCTAGCTCTAAAAAGAGCTGTTTTAGCCCTGTGGGCAGCTGGAGCTCTATATAGAGCTGTTACAGATCTCTATGAGCTCTGAGAAGAGCTGTTTTGTGTTTAGAATGCCCTTTCGGGCAGATGCGATAGTTCTAAAAAGAACTGTTTTGTTTGGTTCACCGAAGTTGTGTCTGTGCCTCCGGCTGGTCTTACCGAAGCCGATACAGATTTCTGTGAGCTCTGAGAAGGGCCAATTTGTGTTTTGAATGCCCGTTCGGGTGTTGGTGGTAGCTCTAATAAGAACTTTTTTGTTTTATTCTTCAATGTGTCTCTGGTTGCTCTTACCAGAGCTTTTACAGATCTCTGTGAGCTCTGAGAAGAGCTGTTTGGTGTACTGTGAGCTCTGAGAAGAGCTGTTTGGTGTAAGGTGCAGAGCCACGTGAGCTCTAAAAAGAGCTGTTTTGTGTATGGACACAATGGGCTCTGGGAAGAGCTGCTGTTGTGTCCTTTGGTGTTCCGCGGTGGTGTCGATCTCCGTTGTCCTTCTTCTTGAACAGATCTTCGGTTCTTTTGATATGTGTGAGTCCTAAAAAGGACTATTTGTGCGCTCCCCAAGCGCTGGTCAGAATGACCCGAGAGCTGTTGCTGTGCTGCTTTTATGCTACTGTGGAGGGGGCGTGGTTGAGAGATGTCCAACGAGAAGTGACTAGTTGGGGGTGTGGCCCTAGTAGGCCTACAAGGTGAAGACGGACCTGGTTGGAAGCATCTCATTCCTCTTATTTAGTTCCTTTTTATTAACCAGCTACTTGTTCATATGTGCCATTCCTAACCTCTAGCAATGCATTGGAGCCTTTTGCTTTGTCACGATTATACCTATGTTTGAAAAAACTGTACTAAAACTTAAATTTAAATGTAACCAAAAAATAAAAAAACTTAAAATTAAAATTAAATTTAAAATTAAATTTAAATTTAAAATTAAAATTGAACTGTAAAACTCTGGGGTTACTGACTATAGTTCTAAATTTAGACTTGCCACTACCATCTGTAAAACATTGGAAGCAAGCTTGGTTCTGAGAAAGATTCTGAGATGTCCGGCGCTTTCGGGGCAGATAGGAAGGTAGCCTGTCTGCCGCTCCTTCATCAGGGAGAGAGTACATTAGGTAGCAAAAAGTTAACTGTAGTTTGATATTGAAATTTTACCTTTTAAATTAAAAATAATTAAAAGTTGAGCTAACAATTGTAACTTTTGTGAGGGCTGATACATTAACTTACTGTAATTTTAGTTCTGCTTATAAACAATTAATGTTCAAAAAATGAATACATTATGCCTTATACCAGTGAGAAAACAGTGAGCAAAATAGATAGCATATCTTACTAGGAGCCAATTAGTTGTAGTTAGCATGGTTAAGTGCCCTGAGGTTCAGGACTGGGGTCATTTATATATGTATATATAATTATATATGGTTCCACTTTAAAATCTCAAAATATTGAAACACCTAATTTCAGTATCTTGTGTCGAGAATGTCAATACCACTACAACGAAAAATTTAAAAAAATGAACATCACTATACTGAGAGTTCATAATACCGAATTTCCAGTATGCTACGCTCTGTTTTTTAATAAACCCTCCATCACACAAACAAAAACAAACATGCAATCTTCCTTCCTACACCTTAACAAACCAACACAACACACACATCAACAAAACCCAAGTAATCTAAGTATAACCAGGGGGTCAAGCCCCCCTGTGTCCCCCCACTTAAATATACCAAATCTGAGGTCGCACCCATGAATAACACAACAAACCCATCACTACACACCCTACACTTCCACTGCACACTGCCAAACCCACGAGAAACACACACACTACACATATACAAAAATCACCACATTCAACACTTCCGCACACATACAAAATCACCTACCACTTCCCAAAAAATACAAAACAACATATTCATACCCAAAACCCCAACACAAGACAAATGTACCTGCATCTCCGTATATAACCACACATCGATTGCCATGTTTAAATACCAGAACACAATATACCATAAAGTGACAGCACACTACACACAACAGACCATATCACAACTACTCCAACTTCAGCTAAGAAAGATTTGTTAATATACAGTTTCGAAAAACTGCAGTTTTGGCATTCTCTTCTCGAGATACTGCAATTCAATATTGTAGTATTTTAAGATTTGAAAGTAGACCTCTATACATACATTTTATATATATATATAAAGAGAGAGAGAGAAATATAGTTATAAAATGCATACATATATGTGTCTATCTATATAATCTGTGTGTGGTGTATGTGTGTGTATCTAAACTATAGATAAATCACTTGAATACACATTTGCTCGAAGCATAATTCACCTAAACAAACTTACCTAAATAATAGTGCTCAACAAAACACTATACTGAAAATATTTGCTCTAAACACAATATGCTTGAAAAACAAAATATTGACAGCACACTAATCGTAAAGGACAATTGTTTACTTTGTGAATTTGTAAAACAAGATAACTTCAATTTTTTTTGTTTGGGACAAGCTCCCTACATCCTCCAAAATTTTATATACCCACTCCATTGTAACACCAATTCTAAGATGGGAAAAATCTTTCAAAACCCGTGATTCACAATCAGTGCACACTTAAGACAGTGATTTACAATGAAAAATCAGGTCTGTGTCACTTGGTTGATGGATGACTTTGTTAAAACCCACATGTTTGAGTCCACATGATTAACAATGCAGTTCATACACCATTTTGAATGAGGTTGCAGTACAGTGGGGTTTGGAGAATGTACTCTTTTCCCCACTGTAGTGCAATTTCTGGGTTGGTATATATAATTTGCAGGGGGTGTGGGATAGTGCAGGGGTGCTTGTCACCCAGAAAAAAAACTTTATTTTTGTGTTTCTTACATTGATCAATAAACTACTTTCTTGATCATGTCATTTTGACCTTGTGAGTTTCGACAATGTCATTCTTCAATCAGTTGAAATAGCTCCTGAAAAATCACTAATCTGTGTATGTGTTGGAGAGAAGTCTCTGCATTGTACTATTTAAAGCATTCTATTGGTGTACATTATGTTCCATACAGCATATTTCCTGATTTTATCTGCCGTTAATTATCAATTGTCAAATATGGTTAGATCAAATATTTTCAAACAAATGTGTTGTCAACCACTTGCATTTTAGGTCAATATGTTCAAGGCAATTGTGTATTCAAGCAATTTATCACATCCATATATATATATGTACACATCTGTTTAATAACTGCATTTGGTCTTCTATACAGATATCGGCAGAAGTGCAAGATTGACAATCCCTGGGTAGGGAAATATTCCCTTTCCCTGGTGATGGTGCAGTCTTAGAGATAGTGTATATAAATACTGGGGGATAAGTATGGCACAACCCCACATGGGCATATGTTTTTTTATGTTTTGTTTTGAAGTACTAATTGCATGCACTAAGAATCAACCTCAGGGCATGGGTACTAGTAAGTCAACATTTCCATTTTTGATGTACATTGATTTATTTTCAGGATAGCAACATACATGTTAGTTGACCAACTGAAGGTAAGTCATATGTGTATGTGTGTCTGTGTATGACCATCCATTAAAAATTCAACATATTGGATGGCAACTGATAGAACACAACTTGTTGATTATCAACCAGTCGAAATAAAACACTTTAAACCATGTTTTGCAGGGTGGAAAGGTGCAACCCCCCCCCGTTCTAATTATATACGTAGATATACATCATCTCTGCCATTGCGAGACAGATTACAAGAGTTTTTAAATTACATAAATCCTACTGTAGCATTTTTTGCAGTTTACTTATAAACAAGAGCTTGATAAGATTTTATATTTGGATATAAAACTTACAAAGGGTACTTCCCAGTCATGTTATGTTTCAAATGATCATCGCAAGGTGACTTTTTCAAACATGTACTTAAGTTATAAGAGCTGGCATCCATTTAAACAAAAAAAAAAAGCCATGGTGAAGTGCCAGATGGCCTGTCTGGTTTGTGTAATATCTGATTTGGGGGTAATTACCATGGAATGTGAAGTTCTTATTAATGAGAAGGGAATATCCAGTAAGTTATTCGACATTAAAGATGAAGTTTTAACCAAGCGACATAATGGTTTCTATTCCCCTATTTTAAATCAGAACTAAGCAGACAGTAGTAGTGGTCAATACATTTTTGGTCAAAAAAAGAATGATTTTTGTGAAAACAATAAAAAATTCTTTATTAATAATTTAACTGTCGATAGTAAATTGCTCGGAGAATGTGTAGTTAGGAAATGGAGTATTTTTTGAAACAATAATTCTATTTATTTCAAGGAAGTTAGACGAGAAACCAATTTTTGTTTATATGAAATATAGGTCACTTAAGGATTGGTTAGAAAATGTAAAACTGACTGACGATTTTAAGTATGTGACAAATCATTTCAAATAAAATGTATGTGCAATTCTAAGCAAGTGGTATATTTAGCCTTCTGTCTATTATGTCCTGCATATTATGGAGGAAAGACCAGCAGGATGTTAAAAATAGAATTTATGAGCACATTTTAGATATTAGGAATAAGAAAACAAGTAATGCCTTGCATAGACACATTGGTGACCATTGATTTTATTTTGTTGTACTCGGGCAGGTCACTGAAGAACATTTGAATAAAACTGAACTTAGGTGGCAGTTAAAACTCAATGCTACCAGCTATCCAGGCCTTAATGATTCTATCTCAATCAACACTATACTGAAATATTATGACGTAAATTGTATTGAGTCGTTAATAATGTTATTAGCAGCCTGTTGTCATTGGTTTTGCAAGTGCATGTGATGCACTATGTTTTTATATTTCAGTGAGTGAGATTTTGTGTTACTTAGTTCTGATGAAGTTCCTTTTCACTATGGAACAAAAGCGCTTAACTTTATTCAATAAAGTATGAATAGTACTTCATGGTGTCCTTCGTAGGTATTACAGTATTGTTTTATTGAAGTTTGTGTATATTCTTGTGAGATTCTCAGTTTGTTGTATTAACTTTACCAAAATATCTTGCAAAGCCAGAATTACAACAGTAGACCTCAGGGCCAAGTCAACCCATTTCATTCACAAATACCCCCCCCCCCCCCATTAATGTACAAAAGTATCTACTTTTGACCCTGCCAGGATTAAAGTAGAAATAACAGTAACAGTCAGATTACATGCTTGCATTAATTTCATTTAGTTGACAGAAACATTATTAACAACTTGTGTGCCACCTCACCTTACACAAATATAAATTTAATTTTAATTTTGTTTACCTAGGTTTGCCCAACTGACTTTAGTAAAAAAAAAACACCTTTTCAGCACATGACCAGAGAGAAAAGCTCTAACACATTACAAACATTTTAAGCAGACATTCAGTATATACATGAACAGATATAAATAACATACAGTAAGAATGACTCATATATTTGATAACTAGATTGCATTCAGCTGAAAATATAGACAAATATTACAGTCTTGCAAAGCCAGAATTACAACAACAGTAAACAGCAGGGCCAGTTGTGTCATTCACACATAGCTCCGCTCCTTATTGTCCACCCAACCCACAATATCCGATTTGATCTTGTGAGGTTATAAGACAAAAAAGGATAAAAGACAACACTGTTATTAATATATGTACTTTTCCACATAAACAATAGCCAGAGTTCAGAGCTCGTGGTTGATCTTGCTTCACTCAAATAACCATTACTGTTGCAAAGCAAGTCAGAAGTGCAACAGTAAGGCCAGTCATTTCATTCACACATACCAGACATAGCCCCCAGCCCGATTGCCTACCCACAGTATCTGCTTTGAGCCTACAAGGTTTGAAATAATGAAGACAGAAGACAATGGTTACATTACTGTATTTCATTTGCATTATGTAGAAAAGAGCTTGCAAGAGATATTACGTCAGTTAACCCATACACACTTTAGTCAAGCAAGGCCAAGGTTTCAACAACAAAACATTCACACAACATCCTAATCTATCTTGATTGACCCTGAAAAAGATGTTAGGTTAAAAAAAATTTTGTCCACAAACAACCCCAAAAACACACTGTGTACCTAGTATATGTTTGACCCCAGCCAGGATATTTTATTAGAAACAAAGACATCCATAGTCAAGCAGCCTTCAAAGCACACTATCTTCTTAGTATCTGGTTGACCCTGCCAGGATATTGTATTAAAAGAATCCATCAACTGCCCCAAAATACATTGCTTCCTTAGTATCTTGTTTACCCTGCCAGGATATTATATTAAAAAAGTCACCAGCAGCCCCCAAAACACACAGACCACTAGAAACTTGTTGACCCCTGCCAGGAAAAAAATGTAGAAAATATCTGGTTGGCCCTGCCAGAAAAAAAATAAACAAAATAAAAAAAAAGGCCTGAAGCTCAATGCCAAAAAGTGTATTGTCATCCCTTTGCTAAAAACTCTGTACCCATGAACTACCACATAGCTGGTAGTCTACTTAATGCCGAAAATGTGATGAGACCTTGGGACACAGGTGGACAGTAGTTTCTCCTTTGATAATCACATCACCACGGTGGTCAGGAAATCCTTCTACGTGGCTCATCTCATCACAAAAGGATTCTCATCCAGAAAAAAAAGAGGTCATTGTTCCCCTCTACTCATCACTCATTAGACCCATTATAGAGTACAACGCCCCTTTTGGTATGTACCTCACAAGACATCTACAACAACTGGAAAGATCACAGAAATACCTCACAAAGGGGATTACTGGCATCAAACAGATGCCCTATTCAGACAGTCTCAAAAAACTACAGCTTTACTCCATCGCATATCGCCTACTCAGGGGCAATCTCTGCCTAACATACAAAGCTATGTCAAACCCAGAGCTGTTGGACATGCTCCACTTAAAGAAATCCCAATCCCTTTGAGCTGCACACTCTAGGGACCTAAACCTTGTCACCACAATAAACAGAACATGCTGGAGGGATAGATTCCTGTCCCAGAGACTTCCCATACTCTGGAACAGACTACCTATCTATGTCAAACAGAGCTCCTCATTAGCACTCTTCAAGAAAAATCTTGATGATTGGATGGTAAATGGGAAATTCACCTCGGGGATCACTTCTGTGGCTCTGCTTGACAGGGGCACAGGAAAATAATTTTCTTGGGTGGCGAAAGCCAGGGTACATTTTTTGGCTAGGCTTGTATGGGCCTAGGACCGATAGCCTAGTACCTACCTATGAACCTATGAACTGAGAACTTAATTTTTTTTTTTTATTTGTGAGGGCAGGGTTAATTTATTGGCTTCCCTTACCTTAAAGTTTGATTCAGAGTCTCACTCAGAATCAAAAAAAAAATCTGATCGATGGATTTCCTCCCTCTCACTCTCTCTCTACCTCCCTCGCAACTTAATTATGCCTAGTTTAAGCACAGGAAGGGAACGCAAGTATAACTGGACTAATCAGAAGCCATGTCACGTATTCAGATTAAGTGATGTGGCTGCTGACTTAACAATCCTATCGTCCTCCAATATCCTTTTAACCGGAATGACAGCTGGACATCTTTTTTGATGCCTGCAGTTTTCCCAGTTCGGACTGTTTTTAAAACAAACAGTCTGGAGACGAAAAGATATTTTTCCCTTCTAAATCAGAATTCGCGCATGCAGGTGCACTGCTTTAGGTTCTGCTTCTTCACATTTACACACTAATTTACAGTTCAAACTGCTACTAGTGTGTAAAAAATACTAATTAAACTCTTTTTTTGTTTAATGAGGAAATTGAGGGGCTGCAGCCCAGCAGTCCATCACCAGAAGCCTCCCCTGATCCCCACTATATGCGATCTACATAGAAATGCTTTAATGCGGAATTTGCCCTTTTCCCATTGTAGTGCAATATCTGAGTTGGTATATATAATATGGAGGGGGTTAGAGGGAATGAGGGTGCAGTGGGGCTTGCCACCCTGTGAAAGCTTAGATTTTTTTTTTATATTTGAGTTTTCGCAAACTCAAACATATGATCTCAATCACATGAATTTTAACTTTCCAAAAAACTCAATAATATGAAACACACACACACACACAGGCATTTTGCCGAAATATAAACACCGTCTTAATTCATAAACAAGCAGTAAGTAATAAAGAACTATCACAATGACAGGTAAAATTATAATGTAATATATATTCACCATATTTTATCAACACTTCACAAAATGCATTCAGCAGAAGTAACTTTGTAGGTGCATAGTTCTATGAGTTATGAGTGTGTGGGTCTCATAAAACAAAGATTTTCTGCTGTACTCTAAGCAACATTATTTTGCTGTTGACATGATACACAAAATCAATCTGGTGCTTATACAAAAATCATTATTGAAGTAGTATATTAAAATAACATAGAACTAAAATGGAGTTATTGAAAGTTATTACATCTTAAAATTCCATTGCATACCACTTTCTCTGGGGGATTGCTTGCATTTTGCATTGTAATATGAAATGTGCATTAGCGAGATAACACTAATGTTTAAATTGGGGCTATAGATGGAGTCATTAAAATATTTATTGATGTATTACAGTGATATATAACTGACTTAATAAAGCAGAAAAATGAGCTGCAGATAGCATTAAATGAGTAGTAAATTACTGGACTGGGCATAGCTTCCAGTCCCAGAAATACATGAAGATATTACCATGCTATAAAGAGAAAATGCAAATATTCTGCAACATTTAGATTTCCTTAGTGGTTACTAAAAGTATTGATATTTCTCTGGCTCAGGTGAAAGAACAGTTCGTACTTGCCCTTAGAGTGTCTTACAACAGAATCCACATACAGAGATATAACAGTACTGAAAGTTGTCAGCTCTGAGAACTGAAAATGTAGATAGTGATAAATATGTTAATTTAATTGAAGGATCTCAACAAATGTAAAGAGACATAACTTGAAATATCTTTTTCTGAAAATAGGGTGTTGGAGGAGAAAATTAAACAGATGGAATACAATATGAAGAGTGAATTTCATGAAGTGTAGAGTGAAAGCCTAGCTCTAATTTATACTAAAAACTTTAATATGGTGTAAGTTGTAGAAGACAGCAGGTTATGGAACAGGGATGCTGCACAAACTGTACCCGATAGGTTTTTATAATTATTAGTGGAGCATCTATTTTCATTTTGTAGTAGAGCAGTCGTGTTGCTGTTAAGAAGTAAATGCTGAAACACCTGTTTATATAGTATATTCATATGTTATAATACATTTCTGAACCTTTAGTAATATGATCAGAACAAGAGCAACACAGCAGTTCATGTTGCTGCTCCACAGTAGTGGGTTCTGTAGTGCTGTTCCTAGCCTTTATTGCAGTGTTTGCATGTCCGTCATATCAGATTTTGCTGGCTATTCAAGTTACTAGCCACATCCCAAAAATATGCTACAGGTGAAAGGACAATCCTGCAAATTATCTGCAAGTGAGCATACTGTGTATGTTGTAATTGGATACATTCTGTTACAGGCAGGCGTTTTACCCAGAATTATTTCACTGCCTTACAAACAAAAGTGTCACAGAATTTGTTCCAGTTGCTTGCAACTCGGAACTCTAATGGAAAAACAGCAGAAGATGAAAGAATGAATTTTGTCTATGGTTATCATTTTCTAAAGATACATAAAGTTGATATGAAATTTGCAAGGTAGCCATTTTTGGAACCCTTCTGTCAAACTGTTTGCCACTGTACAATTCCATTTATAC
This sequence comes from Protopterus annectens, assembly GCF_019279795.1. Lineage (NCBI taxonomy): Eukaryota > Metazoa > Chordata > Ceratodontiformes > Protopteridae > Protopterus > Protopterus annectens. The sequence goes on from NC_056743.1 coordinate 1,369,100,636, forward strand.
ATGTTTTGACCCCCTGCACTACATTTACTTAAAAATAAACCTTTCCATAACCCGTCCACAAAACAAAATAGGATCAGACATATAGAGGCTCCAATCCACACACACATGCACAACTTAAACTATCCATCTACCTACCTTCACCCTAACCCTAAAAGACACACAATTGTACATGCATTAAATCTATCCCCTTGAATATCCCTTATTCTAACTCTGACCTGCAAACATGTGTATATACACACACACACACACCTAATATTTGTAAAGACAAAGCATATCCGATAAGATGTCTGAACAAAACATCCCATACTTCTGGCTGACAACCAATGGAACATGCTATCAGACACACTACACTTATATATGAAGAAGTCTGTCTTAAGACAAAAGTGTTCACCATACTGGAAAATAAATAATCATGGCATCCTTACCATGGCTGATTTTTTTTTTTTTTTTTTTTGCTATGGCAGTATACTGCACTTTTTAACGCATAATATCTGGTCACAATTGCTCATCACTTTGAAGCTGAAGCTTCATTTCTAGTGTATCCTTATCTCCTTCCTTGTTATTCCTTGAGGGCAACCGTTGGGGTGTGTGTGTATATGTATATATATATATATATATATATATATATATATATATATATATATATATATATATATTTATATATAAAAATGTACAGATAGATATACATATATATCGTGTGAGTCTTCAAAAAATGTTAAATCTGCTTGCCTTATGGCATGACATGACAACATTTAGCAGTATAACTGCACCATTATATGACCGAGTCACTTTGAGGTGGCTGTGTTGAGGTTTGCTTCCTGACATTACTTTACTAGCACTTTCATCAAGTGCTGCATGATTAGATGAAAAGTAGAGAAATATCTTTTGCCAACAGTGGAGTTTTCTGTTTTCTCCACTGTTGTGCAAACTTGGACCAGGTTTATTTAAGCTCTGGGATGGGAGGACATCCCCCCCACATGGATGAGGTGAGGCTTGCCACCCCTGCAAAAGAAAACTTACCTCCATGCTTCAATGAAAATGATTTTGCTCCCCTTCTTTCAATTATTCAGCACTGAAGGAAAAGTGCTGTCAATTGATCAATATGTACCAAAATGCAACCTGAAAATATAATCTTTATACATTTAAAAATTCTAAAGGTACAAACAACAACTTGATAACATTCTATCGATTGCAAGTGTTGCCTAAAGAGATAAGAACGCATACATTTAAGACGTATTTTTATTTATTCCTTCCCGATTTGATTCTTTCCATTTGCATTCAGTTGGGCGGTGTTCAAGAATTTTCCACAAAAAGAAAACACCTGTTCTTTTTAAGTCCGACTTGGTGAAAAAAATAATAAAATATTAAATGTAGGCTCGTAGTTTTGGTAATCTGCCGAAATGTTACATTAATCTTACAGAACACTTGTCACAGGGGTACAAAGTCAAATCCTCCCAAAGATGCTTTTAAGGCAGCAAAATTGCAGTGAAAGCAGGTATATGTTTATTTAACCTTACTTTGCATTTGGCATCATTACAAGACATTTTTTTCTTAGCAAATCTGTTTTCAAAGCAAAATAAATATTTTTTTAAACATTTAAGCTGTAAAGTATTTTGTTATAATATTTATTAAATTCAAACAATGAGGAAGGGGAGTGATAAGAAATGGAAAAAAATGGAAACAAGAAGAAAGCGCCCTTCTTGTAAACTATTTTTCTTTTATTCACTGGGGCTATATATTTCTGGCAAGGTACCTTGCTGGACTTTTCTCCCCATATCTTCTGTAGTTTTTTTTTTTTTTTTTTTAATTGAGAAAGGTCTTGGCCCATATCATTTGTTATGTTAGGCACTAGAGATACTAGGTAAAACTCTTTGCCTAAATGAGTTTATATTTCTGCCCGTGTTAAAAGGCATCGCCTTTTACATTAGATGTAAGCCAAGGCCCAGCATCCTGTTTTTCCCTCATGACATGTACACCGATCACTCCAATTTTTCTGCTTACTAGTTGGCTTATGCTTACAAACCTATCATGTCTATTTAATATTCTCATATTTTCTGTTTCCAACACCCTTTTCATTTATTTTCCCTGTACCACACTATTGCATTTATTAGACGTTTTAACTTCACAATGGCAATAATAGATGCTGCTTCAAAGCTCAACATTACTACAGTTCATGAGCATGCATTCTGGCACACTTGTTGGCTGGCATTACCAGTTTTTAAATGTACAGTACTGCTATTAGTAACTGCACAGTAGTTTGCACATTAAAAGCTCGTGTACTAATATTATAGATACATAGATACTCCAAGGCTTTTGGGTTTTGTGTCCATTAACACCTTAACAGTATGCACTCTCAGGTGACACCTCCTTTCTCCTGTGGAGTCATACTAGTCAATCCCAGAGTAAATCTGTGAAAATTCAGCTAGTCAGCTAGGTTATAGATAACCTATAAGAAGATAACCTATAAGAAGATAAAGAAGATAGTGAGTCACACTGCTTAACATGCAGAGGAAATTTATTCCCGATGTTGGCGAAGTACTAGATTATAAGCCTGTCCCTCCACCATGTTTTACTTACCTGTTGGAGAAGATTTCAGTTCCTGGTTCTCATAATGGAGGAGCCATTACACCTATGGAGATACTGGAGGTCCAGGGCAACTGGGTCTGTCATGGCAAGGTAAGTAAGAGAGACATCCCATTAACAGTCTACAAGGCACCAAATAAATTAATAGAGCTTCCATTCTCTGTTGATAGCTCAGGGACTTTAAGCCCAAGATATTTCTGTTTAAGAACTTTTTGGGTTTTCTAATTGTTTCATATGCTTAGTGAGATACAGTCACAAAGGGGCATTGTACTCAATAATTGTCCTGATCAATGCTGAGTTTAAGTGAGTGATTACCTCTTTAGACCTTGATGATATTCCTTTGAGAATAAATGAGTTTCTTGCAACTATTGTCATGTGATAGTCAACAGAGTGCTTTGTAGTAGCATGTTGATTATGCCATGCAGTGACTGGAGGGGTTGTCTATTAAAAGTGGCAATACTACATTGCTTAATACATAGCTTGAGTCCATTTTTATTACACTAAGAGTTTACTAAGGAGAATTCATTCTACAGAGTTTGAATGTCAGAGGGTGATTTAACAACAAAACTAGTTTAAAGTCATCTGCAAACTTGGCTTTTTGCTTGGAGATCTGAGAAGTAAAGGCCTAATAGGAGAGATCCAAGCAGCAGGCCCAGAGAGACCCTCTAGTCTCTTTCATACTTTCTGATGAGTTGCCTGCAACTCACACTGTGTTAGTTCTGCCTTTCAGACAGTTTGCTATCCATATTGTTACACATTATCATGTGTGGGTCAATTTTTAAAAACATTTCACTTCTATATAATGTCAGCATGGAGAATTATGTTTACGGGCTTGGCCATATCATCATAGGCTTTGTGTACAACATAGCCACTAACTACAGCATCCCTTTTAAAGAGGTTTATCAGATTTTGTAGTCGGAATCTGCACTTCACAAAGCCAGACCTATTGGGATCGTATCTAATAATAGTGTTGATATTGTATTTCATGAAGTCAGCTATAATATATTCTATGGCTTTGCAGATGAGGCTTGTAAGCCTGGTAGTCTGTAATTATCTGTGTTGGTTGCAAGGACACCCTTATCAGAAGGGCCATCACTACTGCAGTGCAGCACTCATCAGGAATGAAACCAGCAGGTAAATTTAGGTTAAAGAGCTTAAGGAGTATGTTTAAAAGGCAGTCTTAACACTATCAAGTAGCTACGAGATATATTCTCCAGTCCTCTGGGGTCAGAATAAAAGGCACCATTATTATGTTCAGAGCAATGTATGCATTTTCTCTTAGTTTAACATAGTTAAAGGACTTACAAATTTATTTTGGCTTCATAGGTCAGCATACATTTGTGGGCTCCTTTAGTGGACCTGATACTTTTTTTAGTGCTTTTAATATTTTCTTTGAAAATAGGGATTTTCAATATGATATATTAACTAAGGAGTTTATTTCTTTTTGTTGTAGAGGTTATTTGTGGTTGTGGACTAGCAGGGTCATTTAATTTTGAATTTCCCATGATTCTTCACTCTGGTAGGGACTGCTAGCACTTTTCTAAATGGGTGTAGAATTCCTTAGTGAAGCTTGCTACTATATCAAAGGCAGGGGTAGTGCAGTCAATTTAAAACTGATATTTTATCATAAATTAGCTTGATGCGGTCACATTTAGGTTCCTATGTAAGTAGTAGGCTAGCTGTCCTTGTGGGCCATTTTAAGCCTAGCTAACTTCCCTCAGTGAGAATCAAACCCTGTACCTCTTGCCTGTGAGGTAAACACCTTAACAATTAAGACACTTCCCAACTCAATTTGTAATCCTTAAGTTCCGTGTATTTTGCTGGAGGGTTTTGAGAATTTAAAGGAAAATGTCATGGGTTTGTGGTCAGACTTTACTTGGAAAAAAGATTTCAGAAATATAGTGCAAGAGGTTGCCATATCTGTAAGGATCAGGTCAGAATATAATGTTTACTATTAGGTTTGACTGCCAGCTGCTGATGGAAATTTTTGTTTATGGAGTAGAGAAATTTGTTGGCATACCCTACATTGCAGGTAGAGGTAACCCCATTTGTTGAAAGGTAGTTAAACATATCAAGCATAATAAGAGTTTTTACTTACAAGAAACATACACAGGTAGATATCATTACCTCTCAAAGCATGCAAGTCTGAATTAGGAGTTTGTCATTTCAGTTAGTAACAAAAGCTCAACTCCATGAACTATCTGTTCTGAAGACTAAGAGTCAATCTGGGATACCCATTTCTTTTAAGTTCTTTGGGCATGACCATTAAACCTATCTACAACTCAAGTGCCTAGAATTTTACTTAGATTATTTACATGAGGTTCTAGCCATAATTACTCACGTACCAATACATATAGATACTCCAAGGCTTTTGACCATTTACACTTTGACAGTGCCCTCAGGCCACACTTCCTTTCTCCAGAATACCTATACTAGTCTATGACTTTTCTTTTGTGTTCAAAGACTGAATGTCCAGTTGTGGAACTACATGGATTGAGCCTCAGGGGAAGTCCTAGACCTGTTCCTTGTATCTATCAGCATCTTAAAGCTCCTTGTACACATTTATTAATTTTTTTTTTACTGATGCCATTACAATGGCAGATAACAGTCCATGAATAAATCACACCATCAGTATCAAAGGGGTTTTGAAACTCAGGTCTGTTAAGTAGGACATTAAAAGAGAGTCTTAGTAAGCTTGTGGATTAGTTGTTAGATACCACATAACATGTATTTTAAATGTTATTTAACTGGTCACTACTTGTTTTAGATGAAGTCAGTACAGATTAAAGAGCTGAATAAAAGAACTTTGATTTTATTTCTACGATTTCTTTTAGTATATGTTTGACCTTTTTTTTTGCTTTGGAGAGCAATGATATGGTAAGTGCCAGCATAGCCACCTGGAGTTTTGTAAAGAATGATATTCCCTTTGACTATCAAACTGACATACAAGATGCTTCTATTACAAATGTATTAGAACCGTATGCCATTGGTATACCAAACTGATTTGTATCGATGCTTGTGCTGAAAATGTATTTGTGAGGTATGCTTGTGTTAAACTGTATTAACAGTGCACCCTGCTGGAATGAAAAGAAATGTGCATGTATTATTGTAACTGAATATATGTTTTAATAGAAGATACTGACAAAGCACAGGTTAACCAGCTAACCTACTTTAAGAAAAATAAGGGAAATGTAAATAAGCTGTTAAACCACTAAAATGTCACCCCACAGTGCTGAATAGGACTGGAGATGCTAGGTCTGGGAAAAAAAGCCTTTGTTCATTAGCACAGAAAAAGAGGAGAAGCCCCAGGCACTGCTATAAACATTTAGATGTGTATTGTAGCGGACTATGCTAAATTTCTGTCTCGGCTTCAAAGGGGAATACTGTGAGAAACCAGAGTCATGTAACCAGATGACCTCATTCTGATAGCCCTCTTGGAAATTATATTTTAGATATTACAAAAAAATATCAGAGTATTGAGTATTCTGGTTTAGGAAACCTGACTAGAAGGACCTTAATCCACAGCATCTTGCCTGGTAGTAGTAACTTAACTAGGGAATAGTAATTCTTTCATAATAGTCAGGAGTAGTGAAGCTTAGTTTAGATATTGTTTTTCTTTATATGTCTGAGTCTGTCCATCAATGTTCTTTTCAATATTTTCTGTGATTTGAACACTGTGGTTTACTGTAAATATATATCCAATATGTTCATGTTATTTTATTATTTATTATTAAATATACTTAAAATGTTTACTGTGGCTGGTTCTTATAGAACGGATCTAACTTTTGAGAGTACTTATATTTATTTGGTGACACTATGTGGGCCACTTCAGAAGGCCTAGCTGTCTTAGTCAGCTACTATCATTTGTACTAATATTAACTTCACTCAGCATAATTGGATACCCTTTTAAGAGCATTATAGTAACTGGTGGCATTGAATCTACTTTATAGACTGAGCAAAGTTGGTAGATTATAGACTGAGCAAAGTTGGTAGAGTGGATAATCTATGTCAGCCTTTCCCAGGTGTGTGTGTGTGTGTGTGTGTGTGTGTGTGTGTGTGTGTGTGTGTGTGTGTGTGTGTGTGTGTAATTATATCTTAAAGAGTGTGTGTGTCAGCTACTTGGGGCAGGGACACAAAGCACTGGGTGCATAGAGAGGGTGACAGATGCAGAGAAATCCAGACCCCAGGCTGAGTATGTTCTCTGTGTACTCTTAAGGGAAATTGTACTTGATGCAGGGAGGTCTGCATCTAGAAATATTTGTTTTAAAAGTGCACGTCCCTCTCCAGTGTCAGTGGTGAGGATTCAGGGTCCTTTATTACTGGCCCACCATGGGGACATCACCTATTGGTAGCAGTGGTGGGTGTCACATATTGGTGGCAGTTGTGGGACCATCACATTCTCTCATAAAAGTGGACAGTGGTGTGGATATTGAATTTCTGTAGCCTGTAAGCCATTGTCATTAAAGAATGTGTTTGTACTCTCAAGCAGCCACAGAGTAGACATATAGAGTTTCATATCACAATAGTTTTCTTTCTTTTTGATATACTTGCTTGCTGTCTCTGACTAACTAAGCTATCAGCAGAGGATTATGGCAAGCTGACAAGGAACCAGTTGGCAGAGATGTGCCAAGCCAAAGGACTGGGGCATGTCAGCCTGACTAAAGGGAGAATGATTGCAGACAATCACAGCTGCAGCACAGACCAGCAACAACATGGATAACCAGTCTGTTGATGGGGACTTGCAGCTCATGGAAGCAGGACAATTCAACTTTTCCTCAGAGGACTTAAACATCCACCAGGAGTTAAAGAGACTTGAATTGGAGGCCAATTGTTTGGAACTAGAATAATCAGAGAGACTGCAGCATTTGGAGGCTAAAGAAAACGAGAGACTGCAGCATTTGGAGGCCAAAGAAAAGGAGAAGCAACATCAACATGAGAGGGAGGTGATGACTCTTTGCCAGGGTCATGGAGGTAATGGGAAAGGGAATAACCAAACCCCAGAAGCAATAAAGGTCAGTAAATGTCTTACACAATTCACATCCGGTGATAATTTTGATAGTTTTACTGATATATTTGAAAGGGTATGTAAATATTATAATATTGACCAAGAACTTTGGGTACAGTTCCTAAACCCTTACTCCATGGTAAAGCTGTAACTGCTATTTCTAAATTGTCTGATATTGAGTGTTTAGATTAGGGTAAAGTTAAGCACTGTTTATTACAATGTTTTAAGTTAACACCCAATACTGAAAAGTTTTGTGAGCATAGACACAAGGCAGATGAAAGTGTATGTGATTATATTGCTGAACTAAGCACTTATTTTCATAAGTGTGTGAGTGGGTGTCAGGTCACCACTTTCCAAGGGCTGGCAGACCTTTTGGTGAGGAACAAGCCCTTATCACTTTACTTGAAGACATGAGAATCTGGTTGATAAACAGGGAATGCAACTCTCCAGATGAGCAGGGAGAAAAAGGAGATCTCTACCTAGCAAGCAGGGCATCACTGCACAGTAAAGGGATACCTAGTGCTGCACGTGGATGGAAGGGAACCCCGTAGTGTGCAGCCTAAACCTCCCCAACAGAGTCTGCCAGTAACAGGGGAAGCCACTAGTTTAGGTACAAGGCCAGGATCAAGGATTAAATGTTTTAACTGTAACTTGTTGGACCATGAGCATTTAGAAATCCATTGAGGCAAGGTGGGGAACAAAAGGTGGAGGAGCCAGCAAGTGGAAATAACAGAATTCCAGCCCTAAGTTGTCTGGAGACAGCAGAGTTACCAAACTACCAGCAATGTTTATATCCAATCTTGGTGGCTGGAAAACAGGCCATTGTCAAGAGAAAGACAGCCTTTGATATAACCGTTGTGAAGTCTGCAGTGGTTAAAAAGGACCACTTCTTGTTTGGGCAGTCCACTCCAGTCAGAGCTTTAGGAAGGATCCCATTCCAAATACCTTTGGCCAGGGTTCTCCTTAACTGCGAGGGTGGAAAAGGAAGCAAGTAGAATATCCCTGTAGATATCTTGACAAGGAATGATTTTAATAATGCATTGCCTTGTATGCATATAGTGACATGCAGTCAAGCTTGGAGACAGGCATGTGGGCCTGGTAGCCTGGGGAGATCCAGACAAACCCCACACCCGATGCCAGGAGTGGTGATGTGGCTACTTCTGTAAGGGTACCCTGTAACAGTGACACTAAACGTGAGGCACAGTTGCAGGTGGGTACTGATTTTCCCAAGGACAGAGTGACTGCAAGGGCAGAGGCGAGTAGTAGTACCCAGGCTAATAGTGAGGCACCACTGTCAGAGGATACCAGACTTCATGCGGAACAGGAGCTGGGAAGTTAGAGATAGTTGAGACAGGCTCAGCTTCAGACTGTACATTACAAGGCTTGAGGGAGGTAGCTAGGGAGGCATGCGATTTTCAAGAAAAATGGAATTCTGTATACTAGAACAAAGGTTTACTGCATAGAAAGAGTAGAACCCTGAGGGAGGGTTAGAAGGCGAGGTAATACAGCAGCTGGTAGTGCCCATTTCTTACCATCTGGCACTTCTAGCCATAGCCCATGAAATTCCCTTTGCTTGCAAATCATATGGGCATAAAGAGCACCAACAGACATATTATGCAGAACTTTTATTGGCCTGGGATTGCCAGGGATGTAACAGGGTACTACAGGACCTGTGAGCAATGCCAAAAAGTTGGCATAGCAGGAGACAAGGCCAAAGCTCTTTTGATACCTTTGCCTGTGACTGAAGAGGTGCTTCAGAGGGTAGATATGAATACTGTGGAGGCTCTGAGTACCCCACAGGGAAGTATATCCTAGTGGTAGTAGATTATGCTACTAGACACCCTGAGGTGGTGGCTCTATCTTTCATCAAGGCAGAGAAGGTGGCAAATACTTTGCCAGAAATGTTCAGCAGGGTAGGTTTCCCAAGCAAAATACTGACAGAAGTGCCAGTTTCACATCAGAACTGCTGGCTTGTCTGTGAAAGTACTGTGGGGTGAAGCACCTAAAGACAACCCTCTACCACCCCCAGACTAATTGTCTTGTGGAGAAGTTAAATTCTATGCTAAAGACCATGCTACAGGCATTTGTAGACCAGTTTAAGAGAGAGTGGGACAAATATTTGCCCCATCTATAGTTTGTATATAAGGAGGTTTCCCCAGGAATCTACAGGTTTTTCAACCTTTAAGTTGCTGTATTGACATAGCATGGGGGGGGGGCTTTAGATTTGATTTGTGATAAGTGAGAGTGTGGGTGTGAATCCCACAAGGAGTCTGTTGTGGCATATGTCTCAAACCTCCAGTCAAGGAGCTTGGCCCATGAGAACCTGTCAGGAGCCCAACAGCAGGAAAAAGGCTTAGTATGACAAAAATGCTACAGCCAGAGGATTTGCTGTGGGACAGCAGGTGATGGCGCACATTCTTGTCAAACACAATAAACTGGAGGCAGCTTGGGAGGGAACCTTCAAAGATTAAAGGAAGGTCAGTAATGTTAAATACCTGGTAAAACTGCTAGGCAGAGGCACAAATTATACCATGTTTGCATCTTGAAGCCTTACCATGATAGGGACGCCCTAGTAGTGAGTATTTGCAGTTAGTGGCAGGAGGAGTCTGAGGGGGATCTGGTGACTGATCCCCTTAATAATGCTCAGAGTGACACCTCACTGAAAGGGGTAGCAAAGTCCCTGTGGCTATTCCCTACCCAGGCTCCAGAAATCAGAGGATTGTTACAGGAGTTTGAATACATGTTCACTGGAAATCAGGGTACATCTACCTAGTGCACCACCATGTGGATACAAAGCCATAAAGACAGCAGGCCCCTTAAAGGGTGACTAAGTGAGTCAGACAGATTCTGAGGGATGTGATACAGGAGATGTTGGAACTGGGAGTAATCCAGGAGTCCAGCAGTTGTTGGGCCTCCCCAGGGGTACCAAAGAGGGATGGCAGCACCAGGTTCTGTGTGGACTACAGGAAACTAAACAGTCACACACTGTCAGATGCTTACCCCATCCCTAGGACAGATGAAGCCTTAGAGCAGCTGGGTAGGGCTATTTATCTGACCACTACTGATCTTACCAAGGGCTACTGGCAGGTACCCTTGACTCCCAGTGCTAGAGACAGAGGTCAGCCTTTGTGGCTCTTTTCAGCTTGCATGAGTTCACAAAGATGCCCTTTGGGATGATAAATGTCCCAGCGACTTTCCAGATGCTGGTAGATCATATTCTAGCAGGGGCAGGAGATACTGCCCTTTCTTTCCTGGATGATATTGCCATCTACAGCCATTCTTGATAAAAGCACCTTCAGCATATCAGAAAGGTGCTAGGCAGACTGGAGAGGGCAGGGTTGACCATTATGCCCAGTAAGTGTCAGGTGGGTGTGGCAGAGGCCTGCTACCTGGGACACAGAATAGGGAGTGGTAAGATCAGGCCAGAGCTTGCCAAAGTGGAACCCATTCATGAATGGCTTAGGGACAGCGGGGTAATATAGAAAGCCTGTCACCAATTATAGTACCACAGCTACTCCCCTCACAGACCTGACAAAGTAAAATGGGCCAGGTAAGGTAGTGTGGACCCCAGCATGTGAGCAGGCATTCCAGAAGCTTATAGGAGCTTTGGGAGGACCCCATGTGTTAGCCAATCCATATTACAGCAAATAATTTGTTGTGCAGGTGGATACTTCAAACCATGGAGTGGGAGCTGTACTTAACCAGGTTTCCTCAGAGAGAGAGAGAGAGAGAAAACACCCATTGGTATATCTCCGCCATAGACTTCAACCCAGGGAGGAATGTTATGCAACTGTAGAAAGAGAATGTCAGGCCATAGTATGGGCACTGCAGAATCTTCAGTCGTATTTGTATGGAATAAAATAAAAGACCATCAAGACTACCACAACCATAAAAAGTAGTTTATTATAACCTGGATAAGCCATTTGCATTACAGAATGCTTCTTCAGATCCAAATAACATAAAATCATGTAACTAGTCTTCTTCTTCTTAAAGCTGGTTTAAGACATACATTACCACTCAACCCTGGGAACTTGTTGGCTTGTAACTTAAGTATCCATTTCAGTTCCAGTTACATAGTTATTCAGGTCCCCACCCCTGGGACTGCCCTTTACACGTTGCAGAACCTAAAAGAAGAAATTATGGTCCAAATTCTCCTTAGCATGCTTAGGTAAGGCATTCTTAGTATCGAACACTCTAATGTCATCTTTCAGCTTCTGCACTGTTTTCCTCACATAAAAACTGGTGCATATATTGCACATAGCCAAGTAAAACATGTTTGGGGGTTTGACAGTCAGCATAAAACCTAGGTTTAAAAATAAAATCGAACATAGAGTGTTGAAACTGTTGTTGTTTTATGACAACTGAACACACCTTACACCTAAATCAGGGGAAGGTACCTAATCTTTTTGAAATATTCTTTATAGAATGTGTCCCCCTGTCACATAACAATTGCTTCATATGGTTGGAGTTCCTGAAGCCAAACTTGGTTTGGAGCCTAAAATTCCTGCTGTATTAGGGTCTAAAGTTAACAAGTTCCAATTCTTACTAATAATGTCATGAACTAAACAAACATCGTTAGTAAATTTAGTAAAAAATCTCAGGCCAGTCTGCAAATAGGGCCTCTTCTCATTCACTTTGCAACCGTGGCCTCGATTAACAAAATAGTAGGGCCTAGCTGTAATATCCCTGCTTATAAGAACCTGTTCACTAATTTTTCCTATGTCTCACTTATTATAGCCTTTGTCTCGAAACTTGTTAGAAATATTCTTCATATACTCATCATAGGAGGTACATAATTTGGATACTCTAGTAAAGTGACCTTTGATAACATTAGGAAATACATATCTAGGGTGCATACTATCATTTATTAATAAACTATTTTTCCAACATGCTTTCCTATATTTCATTGTATCAACACTACCAGATATATTCCTATTTATTCTAACATCCAAAAATCAATAGTGAATTTAGACAGTGTATGCGTGAATGTCAAGAAATTGGTAGTACTATTTAGCAGTCGCCTCACAGCAAGAGGTTCTCCGTTCGATTCTCAGCTGGAGCACCTTCTGTGTGGAGTCTGCATGTCCTCCCTGCTGTCAAGTGGCATTCAAAAGCCATGCGGAAATAGGCATGCCTTAGTTGACGGTTGGGCATCGAGCTGGCATCAGGGCACTATAAAAATCTACTGTCAATCAGCAGACGTGGTGACCCCTAACTGGGAAAAGCCAAATAAAGAACAAAAAAATGTACATAGAAAATGAACTGTTGTAATCCATGTTCACTGCCAGCCCAAAAACAAACATGTCATCCACAAAACAATGGCATAACTTAATATGACTGGAATATATGGAATTACTAAAACATTCTTTTCTTTCCAGTGATACATAAGATTGGCAAATGAATTTGCACATGGGGCCCATAGCGGCACACTATTTCTGTAGATAAATCTCTTGTTTGAACATAATCTAGTATCAATTCCAACAAAGTGCATATGAGCATAATGGTGTCACCTTTGTAATCACTCCTATTTCATAGTCTCTCCCTCACTGCCTGTATATCATCTTTAGGTATACCTGTACACAAGTTTTTAACATCTAGGGTTACAAAAAGGCTAGCAGAAGCCGCTCCATTATTATTGTTGCAATTCATAAACTGTTGCAAATCCATTAAAAATGGTTAGTATCTTTCACCACAGTTTTAATGGAGTTCAAATCTCATTTTAATTTATCTTATACAAAAAATAAAGAGAGACCCCATTGCCCAGCTCACACCAGCCACTACACGTCTCAGGGGTGGGTGCACATGGTCCTTGTGTATCTTAGATAATCCTTTTATCACTGGCAGAGTGGGTTGTTCAACATAGAAAAAAAGTATACAGTTCATCAATAGCACAACACATTAACAAATCATATAATACATCATGTATACATTTCTTCAGTCTTTCAACATCCATCCTATCCATTCTTCATCAGTATTATCCTCACTTAACCATGTGGAATCACAGTAGTCTTTGAAATTCAGTATCACTAAAGCACCCTCTTATCATGGTCTTTGTCCATTAAAGATTGTAATGCTTTTCATTTTACTATATTAAGATTATAAAATCCTTTCCATGAGGTGCATTTAAAGACCTTATAATCTCATTCTCACCGATCTGCACAAAAGTACTTACATGAGGCGGTAGTGGTGGATTATATAAACTGGGCTAAACATAAGAGCACCCTTTCATTTTGATCACCAAACAATAGTTTTAGTGTCTATTATAGGCAAACTGATGTAGGTCCAATAAAACATCACATCTATACGAGGAGACAGCTGGGATAACAGATGAACCTTCATTCAGCACTGCATTTTTATTAGCATTTAAACTACAATCATATACATTCACAACCAGGTTGCTTATCTGCAAAGTTTCCTGTTGGTTTGTTGACATTCTTCCGATAACTTCTATTTCTGTCACCCTCTGCTGGTGGAATACATAGGAGTCACTGTTCTCACTTTCACAGCTAAGGGAAAATCCAGTAAAACCAGTGGATTCTTCGGTCTCGCTCCTGTCCCTTCATAATTCAGAGCCTCTTGATTCAATGGTGATGTGCTTCCCTCATGAGTTTGCTCTGTTGCAACAAGCATCTGGGTGGTAATAGATGGAATTTGTATAAGACTGTGGGCCATGGATGTTAAATTTATCCACTGGTGGAGAAATAGATTCCACAGTAGAATTGTCCGTTTCTGATGTTTCCTTAACGGACTGTTTTGGCCACACAAAAACATTGCCTTTACTAAAGTCCTTAAAGGCTCTTTGTATTTTTTTCATTTTAGTTTGTTGTAATTTCACCTCATACTCTGCTACATTATTAAATAGCATTTCCAGGGAGCGGTGATAGGTTTCACCCTTAAACTGAGTGGTCATAGGTTTCACCCTTAAACGGAGATGTTAAATCACATTGTAGTGATTCAACTTGGCACAATAGCTCTACTTCCAGAGGCTTAAAATAGTCCACAATGAGCTGGACATAACCAAAGCTCAAATCTAAATTAATCTCCTGCCATTTCTTAAGAAGCTGTAGATGTATCTCTCCATAGGTAGGCATGCAAAAAACTTGCATACCTCTGGGTACAACTTTAAAATGAACCATGCCATTGCAACCTTTCTAACTTAAAGGGATCTTGTTCTAGTTTTTGGATTTAACCAGGAAATCATTACAACTTACTGTATCAGATTCCCCTTGTCCGCATATTCAAATGTGGTTAAGACATAGTGTTCTTTTTCCAGCAGGGTTGTCAACAAGACCAAGAAAAGGAAAATATTGTCATACCCATACTAGGCATTAGCCTTATATTATACTTACGACGACAGTTGGTACGTCAAGTCACTCCATCTCATCCCAATTTTCAAAGAAGTGCAACTTTTGCACAAAGCAAATTTTATTACAAAGTTAAACACTATGGTAACAGTGCACAATGTTTTGTTTATTTTAAGCTATCAGCATTTTTAGTAGTGACAGATGCATTAATGCATTATTTTAAGCAATCTATTATATTTTTTATATATTTTGTTTTAAAGGAATTTTTAAGCATGTGGAATAGTGCACAGTCTCTTTAAAATGTTAATTGGTAGTGCTTTCTAATTAACCTAGGATTTTCAAGGTATATAAGACACCTGATTCAACAGCATGGTGTCACTGATAAAGCTCAGAATTCCTCTGAGCGAAAGCTTGGTGTGTTATTATTCTGTGGTTCTGAATAAAGGAATTATTTGAATTGCTTGGTGCCTTCCTGGATTTACTGAATCTGCCTTGGTGAACTTACAACAAGCTGTTCCATTTCCTGGCTGTGTGTGCATTTACTTCCTGGTTTGGTTCTCTGCTGTTTGTTTGACTTCTTTGCTGCTTTTCTCACCATGGCTACTGGATTGGACACTTTTAATGCTGCGGAAACACCGGAGGTGTTGCAAGGAGCTGACAATGAAGCTCCTGTTACACGCACAGAATTTAATGAAGTTTTACACGCTTTAAAAGAGCTTACTTCTTTGTTAAAATCTAATGGTACAGTTTCACCAGCATTTGCTTGTAATCAACAGCATGCAGCTGGTGCTAGAGGCAAGGCATCCTCTGGGCGTGCAACAACAGAACTTTTCAAAGGTTTACCTACCTTTGATGCAACAGGAACACGTGGGGACGAGGAAACAATGAAGTTAACCATGAACAACTTGAATTAATCGAGGAGAATGAGAATACAAGGAACAACAGAACTGGGAATAGACCTAGAGACTTTAATTTTTTCTAGATGGGCTGGACAACAGTTTGGCTTTTCTAAAGGTACTGTAAACAATCACAATTTTTCCAAATTTGAACAAGA
Organism: Protopterus annectens; assembly: GCF_019279795.1. Lineage (NCBI taxonomy): Eukaryota > Metazoa > Chordata > Ceratodontiformes > Protopteridae > Protopterus > Protopterus annectens. The sequence goes on from NC_056743.1 coordinate 1,369,116,582, forward strand.
CTTTGATGAATTTAAAGACAAGCTATACTTGCTCAAATCTAACCAGCTTGAGATTGATTACCTTAGAGAATGTTCTAGGGTTAAACGTATTCCTAAAGGTTTAAGGTTTTACAAATTTCCCAATAATGTGCAAGCAGGTACTCCTTACTATGAAAAGTTATGTGATATTTTGATAGAGCAGGTGTGGAAATGTTGAACCTAATGATTTCTGAATATGAATGTAAAGCTTGTTCATTATTAGAGGATTTGGAAATATTGAATACTAAAATAACAACTGATGCAGACTTTCTGCTTTTAAAAGTGACTATGATCTAATGTTTAACAAAGTTGATATGTTTTGTGACAAGGTTTTAAACAGAAAATTGAGAAAGCTGGAAAGAGACTTGGCAGAATACAGGGAAGGGTGGCTTACCCTGCCCCTAACCGTTATACCAAAGGAGTGTCTAACAAAGTACCTTCTGTAGTACATGCCCAAGAGGAAAATGTTCACGAAGAGGTGGAAGAGCCACCTCGAAGAAGTGAAAGGCTAGCTGAAAAGGGTAGGAAGGGTGTCAACCAGGATTTTCAGCAGAACCCCGGGAGGCCCGGGGTTTGGGGACACAAACAGGCACCCAGGGCATGGACCGCAGGTAGTGAATGAGGAAAGTTTTTTTGAAGTAACACTAAACACTTCAAACACAGAATTTGCTGTGGACCACATTAACAGTATTAAAGGCAATGGTATAGGGGCCTTAATGACATGTGTACTATTTTAAGAAAGGATAACTTTGCCATTTATAATTACGGACTTAGAACTGGATGACTGGGTGTTTGACGTGTTCACGCGTGGCTTGCAATTTGTGCCTTCTAGACCTATGAATCTTTCACAGTCCCTGGTTGAGTTAAAACTCTTTACCAGGGGTTTGAATTTAACACACTATTTTAAGGGGCAGCAATTTATGGAGACAGGCCCAAGCCGCAGAAGTGTATTTAACCCCCCACTACACCCACTCATATCTTTTTTTGAGAATTTGGTGGAAAAGGATTTTAGGAAAATATCTATGGACAGAAAGACTTCATTAGCTGGCAACTTCTCTAAAGAAGGGTTCAACTTTATTAAACAGTTAAAGGACGAAAATGTAAGGATAATGAAGCCGGACAAAGGCGGAGGGGTAGTGTTGATGTTTGCTGCAGACTATGAGGCTTACATTCATAACATGCTTCAAAATGATGGGCAATATTCAACAGTCTCACGAAATGAAGCCAATATTGCTCTAAGCTAAATCAACTACCATTTGTACGATTTATTGCTGCAAAATTCCATCAATGAGAAGCTCTACAATTATTTACATGTAGAAAACCAAGGATACCGGTTTTGTTTGGCATCCCTAAAATTCATAAGGGAACTAACCCACCAGCATTCAGGCCAATAGTGGCAGGGCAGGAGGAATCACGGAGCCCATCAGTAAATTTATTGATTGTTTGACTAAGAGATTCACCCCCCTGCTTACGCATGTATGCAAGGACTCCTGGCACTTTCTGTGTGATTTTCCTACTACCAAGTTTTCTCCTGACCGGTTGCTGGTGACCATTGACATCAAGGATCTCTTTTCTAGCATTCCACATGATGAGGGTCTGGACTGGTTTGGTGAGTTTCTCACCAATGAAACCGATTTGAACAACAGACTAAGCAACTTGGTCATTGAATTCATGGAAATCGTATTACGTAACAACTTCATCTTTTCAATGGAGAAATCTTCAAGCAAAGTAAAGGAGTAGCAATGGGGCATCCTGTGCCACCTTTACGCCAACGTGGTGCTTCACGATGGGAGCACAAGTTTGTATTGATCCCTTGGGAGCAACATCTACTACTCTACAGACGTTACCTTGATGACATCTGCATCTTGTGGCAAGGGTCTGAGGATGAGCTTTTGAGGTTTTGCTCACATCAATGCAAGTACCAGTTTTCTGCAGTTCACTCACTCCACCGATCCAGACCAATTGCATTATTTGGATGTCACCATATACAAAAATTACTTGGAGAACAGTTTTCAATCTAAGCTGTATCGAAAACCTACTTTTTCCAACTCTGTTCTGCACTTTGAGAGTGCACATCTTTTTTCCAGAAAAAAGGCATTGTCAAAGGACAACTCATCAGGGCAAGCAGGATTTGCAGTGGACATGACGACTACATGGCAGAGGTCAGGTTTTTGGAAAGTCTGTTCTTAGAAAGGGGCTATCCTCTGGACCTCTTCAAAAGCCTGGTCGAGGAGGTAAATTCCAAAAGAGGAACTGTCTATCCACCCCTTCTGGGTAAGGGAACGGGCATACCAGCCAGCTCTGTTCCGTTATCAACAATGAATTTAAGAACAGTTTTATCTACACCTACTCTTTGCACTCAAGGGAAATGGAGGAATCTGTAAGAAAGTACTGGCCTGTACTTGCCCTCTTTGAAGAGTTTAAGGGGCTATTGCCTGACCAACCTTCATTTGTAAGGAGAAGGGGTACCAATCTCAAGGAAATGTTTGAGAAAAAGCAGAACATTACAAGGAAAACTAACCCAGCAAGAAAGGGAACATTTAAATGTGGGGCATGTAGCCAATGCCATGCCATCTTGGAAGAAAAAAGTATCACCATTCCATCCAGAAGGTTTAAAATCTACCCCACAGGCCATTTCACATGTGGTAGCAAGGGGTGGTCTATTTAGGCTTCTGCACCACATGCAGCAGTTTCTACGTAGGCAAAGCGGAAAGGGAATTCCAAGCGGATATACGAGCATTTTATGATATAAACAAAAGAAGGAAACCAACGCTTTTATAAGCACTCCCTGACCTGTCCAAACATAAAACTGAAATTTATGGTACTGGAGCAAGTTAAGCCTGATGCCAGGGGGGGTGATTGGGAATCAACTTTAGAATATCGAGAACTCCTCTGGCAATTAAAGTTAGATGCTGGGAGACCCCCTGGGCTTAACGGCTTGATCAGTATCAAGCCGCTATTGAAACTAAGAAGGGCAAGACTTTAGTTTGACATTCCCCACACAATCACTAATGGCAAGTACTCATACACATGGGCATGATTTTCACTTAATGCTACACTATACAAAGTCTATGTTAAGGAAAGACCTATTGTACAGCATAGTTTAACTTGGTTAAGACATAGTGTTCTTTTTCCAGCAGGGTTGTCAACAAGACCAAGAAAAGGAGAATATTGTCATACCCATACTAGGCATTAGCCTTACATTATACTTACACGAACGACAGTTGGTACGTCAAGTCACTCCATCTCATCCCAATTTTCAAAAGAAGTGCAACTTTTTGCACAAAGCAAATTTTATTACAAAGTTAAACGCTATGGTAACAGTGCACAATGTTTTGTTTATTTTTAAGCTATCAGCATTTTTAGTAGTGACAGATGCATTAATGCATTATTTTTAAGCAATCTATTATATTTTTTTATATATTTTGTTTTAAAGGAATTTTTAAGCATGTGGAATAGTGCACAGTCTCTTTAAAATGTTAATTGGTAGTGCTTTCTAATTAACCTAGGATTTTCAAGGTATATAAGACACCTGATTCAACAGCATGGTGTCACTTGATAAAGCTCAGAATTCCTCTGAGCGAAAGCGCTTGTGTGTTATTATTCTGTGGTTCTGAATAAAGGAATTATTTGAATTCGTTTGGTGCCTTCCTGGATTTACTGAATCTGCCTTGGTGAACTTACAACAAGCTGTTCCATTTCCTGGCTGTGTGTGCATTTACTTCCTGGTTTGGTTCTCTGCTGTTTGTTTAAGTTCCAATTCTTACTAATAATGTCATGAACTAAACAAACATCGTTAGTAAATTTAGTAAAAAATCTCAGGCCAGTCTGCAAATAGGGCCTCTTCTCATTCACTTTGCAACCGTGGCCTCGATTAACAAAATAGTAGGGCCTAGCTGTAATATCCCTGCTTATAAGAACCTGTTCACTAATTTTTCCTATGTCTCACTTATTATAGCCTTTGTCTCGAAACTTGTTAGAAATATTCTTCATATACTCATCATAGGAGGTACATAATTTGGATACTCTAGTAAAGTGACCTTTGATAACATTAGGAAATACATATCTAGGGTGCATACTATCATTTATTAATAAACTATTTTTCCAACATGCTTTCCTATATTTCATTGTATCAACACTACCAGATATATTCCTATTTATTCTAACATCCAAAAAAATCAATAGTGAATTTAGACAGTGTATGCGTGAATGTCAAGAAATTGGTAGTACTATTTAGCAGTCGCCTCACAGCAAGAGGTTCTCCCGTTCGATTCTCAGCTGGAGCACCTTCTGTGTGGAGTCTGCATGTCCTCCCTGCTGTCAAGTGGCATTCAAAAGCCATGCGTGAAATAGGCGTGCCTTAGTTGACGGTTGGGCATCGAGCTGGCATCAGGGCACTATAAAAATCTACTGTCAATCAGCAGACCGAAGTTCCGTTGTGGTGACCCCTAACTGGGAAAAGCCAAATAAAGAACAAAAAAAATGTACATAGAAAATGAACTGTTGTAATCCATGTTCACTGCCAGCCCAAAAAACAAACATGTCATCCACAAAACAATGGCATAACTTAATATGACTGGAATATATGGAATTACTAAAAACATTCTTTTCTTTCCAGTGATACATAAGATTGGCAAATGAATTTGCACATGGGGGGCCCATAGCGGCACACTATTTCTGTAGATAAATCTCTTGTTTGAACATAATCTAGTATCAATTCCAACAAAGTGCATATGAGCATAATGGTGTCACCTTTGTAATCACTCCTATTTCATAGTCTCTCCCTCACTGCCTGTATATCATCTTTAGGTATAACTGTACACAAGTTTTTAACATCTAGGGTTACAAAAAGGCTAGCAGAAGCCGCTCCATTATTATTGTTGCAATTCATAAACTGTTGCAAATCCATTAAAAATGGTTAGTATCTTTCACCACAGTTTTAATGGAGTTCAAATCTCATTTTAATTTATCTTATACAAAAAATAAAGAGAGACCCCATTGCCCAGCTCACACCAGCCACTACACGTCTCAGGGGTGGGTGCACATGGTCCTTGTGTATCTTAGATAATCCTTTTATCACTGGCAGAGTGGGTTGTTCAACATAGAAAAAAAGTATACAGTTCATCAATAGCACAACACATTAACAAATCATATAATACATCATGTATACATTTCTTCAGTCTTTCAACATCCATCCTATCCATTCTTCATCAGTATTATCCTCACTTAACCATGTGGAATCACAGTAGTCTTTGAAATTCAGTATCACTAAAGCACCCCTCTTATGCGCAGGTCTTTGTCCATTAAAGATTGTAATGCTTTTCATTTTACTATATTAAGATTATAAAAATCCTTTCCATGAGGTGCATTTAAAGACCTTATAATCTCATTCTCACCGATCTGCACAAAAGTACTTACATGAGGCGGTAGTGGTGGATTATATAAACTGGGCTTCTTAAACATAAGAGCACCCTTTCATTTTTGATCACCAAACAATAGTTTTAGTGTCTATTATAGGCAAACTGATGTAGGTCCAATAAAACATCACATCTATACGAGGAGACAGCTGGGATAACAGATGAACCTTCATTCAGCACTGCATTTTTATTAGCATTTAAACTACAATCATATACATTCACAACCAGGTTGCTTATCTGCAAAGTTTCCTGTTGGTTTGTTGACATTCTTCCGATAACTTCTATTTCTGTCACCCTCTGCTGGTGGAATACATAGGAGTCACTGTTCTCACTTTCACAGCTAAGGGAAAATCCAGTAAAACCAGTGGATTCTTCGGTCTCGCTCCTGTCCCTTCATAATTCAGAGCCTCTTGATTCAATGGTGATGTGCTTCCCTCATGAGTTTGCTCTGTTGCAACAAGCATCTGGGTGGTAATAGATGGAATTTGTATAAGACTGTGGGCCATGATGTTAAATTTATCCACTGGTGGAGAAATAGATTCCACAGTAGAATTGTCCGTTTCTGATGTTTCCTTAACGGACTGTTTTGGCCACACAAAAACATTGCCTTTACTAAAGTCCTTAAAGGCTCTTTGTATTTTTTTCATTTTAGTTTGTTGTAATTTCACCTCATACTCTGCTACATTATTAAATAGCATTTCCAGGGAGCGGTGATAGGTTTCACCCTTAAACTGAGTGGTCATAGGTTTCACCCTTAAACGGAGATGTTAAATCACATTGTAGTGATTCAACTTGGCACAATAGCTCTACTTCCAGAGGCTTAAAATAGTCCACAATGAGCTGGACATAACCAAAGCTCAAATCTAAATTAATCTCCTGCCATTTCTTAAGAAGCTGTAGATGTATCTCTCCATAGGTAGGCATGCAAAAAACTTGCATACCTCTGGGTACAACTTTAAAATGAACCATGCCATTGCAACCTTTCTAACTTAAAGGGATCTTGTTCTAGTTTTTTGGATTTAACCAGGAAATCATTACAACTTACTGTATCAGATTCCCCTTGTCCGTACATTCAAATGTGGTGTCAAGCAAAGTATTGTTCATAGGTCTTATCCTCTGCCATTTCTGTTGTATTCTAACTCTAGAAGGGTTGTAGTCCAATTCAACAGCTACTCCTTCAGCCATGTAATGTAATGAGCCCAAGATAGAGAAGGCAAAAATAGTAAAAGAGGCCCAAGAACACACAAAATAAAATAACATAAGACTAGGCACTCAGATTTAAATAAATCATTAACCAATCGCCAAACAGTTAAAAGAACAAAGCCAATAAAATCATGTAACCACTCTTTCTTCTTAAAGCTAGTTTAAAACATACAATAGCATTCAACCCTGGAAACTAGTTTTAGATTCATTTAAATTTGAGAGCCTAGTCTTATTTTACATTGTTTGGATCTGAAGAAGTGTTCTGTAATGTGAAAGTGCTTATCCAACTTATAATAAACTACTTTTTATGGTCATGGTAGCCTTGCTGGTCTTCTGTTTTATTCAATACTGGTTTGTCTCCAGCACTGGCTTTTTTGCATTCTTAAGCCTCTATTTTTATCTGTATGGAAGGAAATTCATTGCAGTTACAGGTCACAATCCATTAACATGGCTACATAGAGCCAACCAGCAAAATGCCAAGTTATTAAGGTGGAGCTTAGGATTGCAGGCATATGACATGACTGTACAACATCGTAGTGGGGTCAGCAATGCCAACGCAGATGGACTCTCAAGACAGGGAATGGAGTAAAATATTCCCAGATAGGCTTATGTCTCTGAAGCTACATTTCTCAGAGGTGGCTTGAAAAACTAGCTTGAGCCTTCGGAGGGGGGGGGGGTGTATGTGATGATATGGGCAAGTGCCAATATAGCCAGCTGGAGTTTTGCAAAGGATATGTCATTTGACTATCAAACTGACTTAAGATGCTTGTGTTACAAATGTATTAAAACTGCATGTCATTTGTATATCAAACTGATTTATGCTGAAGCTTGTGCTGAAAATGTATTTGTAAGGTTTGCCTGTGTTAAAATGTACCAACAAGTACACCCTACTGAAATGAAAAGAAATTGATATGTTTTATTGAACTGAATTAAATGTATGTGTTTCAATAGAGGATACTGGCACAGCAGAGGTTAACCAGAAAAATAAGGGAAATGATAATGAGCTGTTAAACTACTAAAACAACACCCAGCAATGCTGAATAGGACTGGAGATGCTAGGTCTAAGAAAAAGCCTTTGTTCATTAGCTCAGTAAAAAGAAGGGAATTCCCAGGTACTACCATAAACATTTAGATGTATATTGTAGCCATCTATGCTAAATTCCTGTCTCAGCTTCAAAGGAGAATATTAAGAGAACCTACAGTCATGTCACCAGATGAGGTCATTCTGACAGCCCTCTTGGAAATTATATTTTAGATATTAGAAAAAGAAATCTCATAGTATTGAGTATTCTGTTTTGGGGAACCTAATTAGAAAGACCCTCACCCACAGTAAACTTGCATTGCTGTAGTAAGTGGCTTAAGTAGGGAACAGTAATTATTTTAGATTAGTCAGGAATATAGTGAAGCTTAGTTTAGATACTGTTTTTCTTTATTTGTCTGAGTCTGTCCATCAATGTTCTTTTCAATATTTTCAGTGATTTGAACTCTATGGTTTACTGTAAATATATATTCAATATTGTCATGTTCTTTTATTATTTATTATTAAATATATTTAAAAAATGTATTGTGGCTGGCCTTTATAGAAAGTAACTAACCTTTGAGAGTGGTTATATTTATTTGATGACACTGTGTGGGCCACTCCAGAAGGCCTAGCTGTCTTGTCAAGTACTAAAATTTGTATTAATATTAACTTCACTCATCAAAATGGGATACCCTTTAAAGAGCCTTATGGTAACTGATTGGTGGCAATGAATCTACTTCATAGTTTGGGCAATGTTGGTAGAACAGGTAGTCTGTGCCAGCCTTTCCCAGGTATGTGTGTGAAAATTAAATCTTAAAATTTGTGATGGTCAGCTACTTTGGGCAGGGGCACGAAGCACTGTGTTCACAGATAGGGTGCTGCAGGATTTGGCTTAGACACTCAGCTGAGGACCTAACCCTACAGCTGTACCAGTGGGGATTCTTAATGGGGACCTGAAGGGAAACAGATATAGAAAAATCCAGACCCCGGGCTAAGTGTATTCCCTGTGTTTCCTTAAGGGAAATTGTACTTGATGCAGGGAGGTCTGCATCTGGATATACTGAGTGTATCCATTTGTATTCCAAGTGCACGGCCCTCTCCAGTGTCCGTGGTGAGGATTTAGGCTCCTTGATTACTAGCCCAGTGTGGAGATGTCGCATATTGGTTGCAGTGGTGGTCATCACATATTGGTAGCAGTGGTGAACATCACATGGACTACAACACATTCCACTGGGCTGTAAAGTTTTCATTCACATGAACAGGAAGATGCCATGGCAGTACAAAGCAAGGCCTGGAGTCTTTTTTGATCCAACTGTTTTGCAGGAAATGTTCCCCTCTGAGAGTTTTCAGCAAAAACTCCTGAAAGACAAAACTTTCAGTATTGTGCTACAGGCATACACAAAACACCGGAGAAAGGAAATTCACCCCGGGGATCACGTCAATCGCCCTGCTAGACAGGGGTCCAGGAAAGTAAATAGTGTGGGAAGAAATAGCCAGGGAATTGTTATGGATAGGCTTGTATAGGCCATAGGGCCGATAGCCTAGTACCAACCTATGAACCTATGCACCTTAGAAGCAGGCGTGTCCTATACTGTATGAATGTGAGTTAAATAGATAGTATTAAATATGACCAACTAAATATAATTAGCAATAAGAACATTTTTTGTAATGAGACACTATCTCACTGAGCTCTACAGGTGAAACACCTTTGTACAACAGATGCACAAACATGACACATATACTGCAAAGTGTGGCAAGAAAGAAAAAGTATAATGCATGGATGCCAGCTTTATACGTGTAAAGTCTTGACATCCTTAGAGGATGGATATCTGTGCAGCCTAGTTTAGGGCAGAGGCTAAACTCTAGCAGTATAAGGTGTCTAGAAATCCAAACAAACCAACTCAGAAAGCTGCCAAAGTACTAGCAACTCAGTAGTTACAGAGAACAGTTAGAAGACAATGAATGTGAGAAGTGAGATTTGTTTGATGCAGTTTGACATGCTACAGTTGTTTGAAATCACTTTGCTGAAGACAAATTATTTTTGGCAAAGAGAAACTACAGTATTGGATTTAATTTCATATAGAGATGGATGCCTGTGTAATCGGTGCTGTGGTATACATAAAGGAATACGGGTTCTGTAAAAGGAAACTTATCTTGACTGCTTGAATATTGCTAGGATACAATATTTTTGGAAACTAATGTTTGCAGTGCATACTTGGTAGAATCATGCTTTGACAAGCTGTTTAATATCCTTAATTAATGGCTGTGTGCATGATATTAAACACCCACTCATTCACCGCACTTCATTCAAGTGGCTGATTGTGCAGATGAGAGCAGAATTATGAAATTTGCTTATTATGTATTAAGATCTGGATGTGTACATGTAATGCTCAGTAGTCAGATGGTGAAAGGGACAAATTCAAAGTCAAATAATTCTAAACTACACCTTCAGAGGGTGAAGTAAAATGTAAGTTGATGAAGTGTCCCTATTTCTGCAAGAGAAAATCCTTCATAGATGTAAATGTTTAGGTACCTACAATCATCTCATAAAAATAAGTAGTATTTGTACCTCTCTTTACTCTATATTCTAGATTTATACTTGTAGAAGTAGGTTTTTATGAGATGTGTTTTTTTTCTGTTTAGCATTCTCCATGGAGTCTCCAAGGATTCTCTGTCCTCCTGTCTGTTTATGAGACACACTACTGATTTTAGCCTACCACTATCCTGTTCCATCATACAATACAAGAACTGTCCCTTTTTAAATCCTGTAAAGTCTTGTGTTGTTATGTCATCTGACTTGTGCATGCATTTACCACCACCTTATTTTGAAAGAAAGTACTGCTATACATTTTTCTACCTCTTAAAATCAGTGTCAAGTGGTTGTTCTGGATTTTTATTCTTTTTCTGAAAGGAAAATACTATTACACTTTGCTGATTTGCCTATGTTTCTTTCATATTTTGTCTTTCGCTCGTCACAAAAAGTGCATATTACGCATTTTCAGTTTTTTTTTACAGAAATTCCAAATCAGATTATGTACTAAACTGAACTGCTTACTTCAGTTTTATATCCTTGAAATAAACAGCAGTCTAAACTGGCATGCTATAATCCTGATGGGTTTCTACCTTATTTGTCCCAGTCCCCTTCAATAAACACGCATCACACCAAATGACATTTGACGACCTTTATTAAAACTCCATAAAATGATTTGATTGACTAATAATAATTCAATTATTTCATTGACCAATAATATTTTAATTTGTCACCACATAAACATCTGTATAACTGTTAACTAGGGCAGAGTGACTCTACTCACCCTGACCAAATAAGTGGCATCCATACCCCTGCTCACTTAATTAACTTATCAAGCAGCATCCCACCAGTCACTTTAATTTTCAGTTATTAAATTAGCCATCCAAGCAAATAAGCAGCATCCTTACCTCTGCTGCCTTCCTTTTACATATCAAACAGCATCCAACCACTCACTTGTACTTTCCAACGCATAGAAATGAACATCCAATACCAGAGGGGGAACAGAAGAGTTACAAGCCTGCCCCTCTGTTCTGCCTTCCATGCTTATACCACACAAACCCCAATACTCCAAAAACAGGGAGGGAGGGTGGGTAGCAAGTTCAAGCCAAAATGTGATTCTTTATGTTACATTCTCCTAAAACCCTTAAGCCCCCCCCCCTTACGCTTAGCTCGTTTCCTCCCAGTCTTCCTACTTTCCCATTTAACCCTTTCCTCCCACCTCAACTAGCTTCCTTCCCTTGCCCCTCTTAATTCCCCTTACTACTTCTACCTAACCCCCCCCCCCACCTGAAAATGTCCCTGGACTAACTGGTTTCTTAACAACTCTCATTTCTCTCACAAAAGTAACCACTCTGTTTTTAGTGCTGGTACCTCTTATTTTTTATCATGTTATTCTTAACAAAGCTTTTTAATGTATTGCTTACTTTTAGCTCACCTGAGGTGATCACCCTATGTCTCTTTCCACTGTCAAGCACATTCTTCCTTTTTTTGTCCTTTCTATTTCAGATGCTTACTTTGCAATCATTAAAGTATCTAAGGAGTCACATTTTCAATATTCATCTGATCTGGTATCATCCTTTCTTATCATTTTCTTTTAAGCCAATACAGTATCCTAATATGTACAGATATTTGTATACCGACAGACATACTTTGTTGTAATCCGTCGCCATTTATTTTATTTTATTTATTTTATTTGCATTTTGTTAACCGGAAAAGTCCATCCACCCAAAATGAGCCCTTTTCAATGGAGGCCCGGGGAGAAAAGCTCTATATACAATTATTACAAAGCTAATATCATCAAAGTTCAGTACAATACAATTTTCAAAACTACTAAAAACAGAGTAATATAGAAGACAGGATAACAACATTTGAGCAAGGTGTTGTAACAAAGCATTGAATTAAATTAAAACAAGTATTTTGTAGTACATAAGTATAATTTGGAGTGCAGACACTTATGCACTCAATTTCATGAGGTGAGACATAGGAAGATTTAGCAGGAGAGTAGAACAGTCAACGGTGAATAGGCTGAGTCATGATAATAGAAAAATGGACAGGGAGTGAAAATGAAATGAAGGGAGTCACTAGGTTGAGTTTTGAGAAAGGAGAGAAAAAAAGAATTCAAGTATTTAACTTTATGAAACCCTTTCACATCCCTTATTTCTTTTGAAAAGATTTGATTTACTATTTCACATAGCATCATGCTGACTATAATATGCTTGTCCCCGGCCTACTCTGCTTGGTATAACTGCAGGCTATCTAATCTAAGTGCTAAGCACATAAATTCCCAGGCATACCCAGTATCTTGATAATGTCCAGATTAGAGTATATTGTAACTTGTAAGCCATTCTGCAGCAGTGTATTTTGACACTTAATATTATGCGGACAACTGTACTCGATGCAAACTTTTTACTATGCAGTTTGTTTTTTTTTTTGTTTCTGGGCCTGCATTCTGGTGAATGCAAGATATATCTCATTTGTCTCATCCATACATCATTTATTTACTTCCTCTATAACTAATATCAAACTGACAGGTAAAGGACCTTTCAGCCTCTGCATTTTTCTAACTCTGCAAAATGATCAGATTTATAGTCTTGCAGTCTTTCTGTACATATGAACCCTTCCCATTATTTTGTACATAGGTCAGCAACAAACAAGTTATCATTTATTTACAGTTATGTTGTTGATTATATGAGGTCTCATGACTTAAAGATTTTTAGGACTCCAGTATATGGAAAACAATAAAGATGAGGGGTTAATTTAAAATCCCAACTCTTTATGTAAATTCATGTCAGAAGGTTTTAGAAGATAATTTGCTGTTACAGTAGCAATGCCTGGCATATTATTGCCAATAGAAGTTACGTGAAACTATACTTAAGTATATGGCATTTTCATAGTTAGCATGTACTTTACAGAAGAATGGTAAAGTTGCAATAGTCAAATAAATCACTTACAAACTAGCTTACATATGTGATAACATATCTATAGTTCTTTCTGTAGTGCTTTATATTGTTGATTACTAAAAAAAAAAAAATAAAATAACATAACAGGAGCTTATTGCAGACTATTTTAAAGCATTAGAATGTCTATAGTCTACTGTAGCACTGAATTGGTACTGGGTGTAAATAAAATGGAGAGATAGTAATAAAAACTGCACTATAACAATCTGTCCTACAGACAAATCATAGTCGTCGTAATTTGAAAAAAACTGCCAGTGTGCGTAAAGCCTTTTATTCCCTAAACCTGATCTAAGTAAAGCTAATAACTTCAGACATTGTGTCCTGTGTTCATTATTGCATGAGATACTAACATAAAATGCAATCTGTAAAGAATAATATATTATTTTGAAAAAAAAAAACACTGTCTGCATAATCAGTGTTACGTAAGAATTAAATAATTCCTATTGCTAAAGGTGGAGCTCAAAATGCAAAGCCTTCTTATAGTCCAACAGAGAGTCTGAGCAGGCATTAAATCTACATTTGAAGCCAAGGATAACGATATTGCAGAAGTAGTAAAATGGCCCCTTTATAAAAGGGAAAAAAGATAGGCAGTTTTCTTGATATTGTCAAATGAAATTACATAAACATTGTGCAGCAAGGATGAAAACAAATCTTGAACAAAAGTAACGCTACTAGACCAAAACTAATGTACTATAAGAACATACAGACATGCCCAAGACTATAATTAAGGTGTGACTACAGTGTGTTACACTGGAAAGGATTCTCACATACACATGAAAAATGTGGCTCTGCAAACATATTAGTAATGTATAGCTACTTGCAAAACTGTAGCAGTACACCTTAGATGTTCAAACTTTAGAACTCATTTATGGATTGGAAGCACTTCAGAAGTGTTGTGTTCATATATTTTGATATTCTCAGCCCTATGTATATGCGGTTTCACTTCATATCATCGAAATTTAATTTCATCGAAATTCAAATCACCGAGACCAAATAGTCGAAAACTCATTTCGATGATATGTGTTTTCGATTTGGTCTCGGTGATTTGAATTTCGATGAAATGAAATTTCGATTATATGAAGTGGAACTGTATACGCTGTATGGTTTGTACTTGTACACATCACTAAACTATCCCTTTACCTAGCACTGGACTTTAACCTTACCTCGCAAACACTCCGACACCAATATCAAAGCATTGGGCATATTCCAAAGAATTGGCTGTAATACACATGCACACATACCTTAAACCAAAGCACATACTATATGTAACACAAAATATTCAAAATTACCCCATTCAGCCAACCCAGCACTCAACAAAAACAATGTTCAACTTAAAAACATAGGAGCACATTCTGTCATCCATGTCACCATTCGACAGAATGAACTGTAACCACATATCATATTTTATATATATATATATATATATATATATATATATATATATATATATATATATATATATTACACACACACACACACACACACACACAAAGCCCACTCGGACATGCATGTCATGTACACATCATTTTATATCTGGGCACTAGATAGAAGTTTAGCACATTAATGTTCAGCACTCAAAAGTATGAACAGTAATGCATGACTCTGTTCTAATATGTACTAATTCTGTGACTGCAGGGTAGAATTCCCTTACAATCTTGTAGCTGGCATACATAAAAAAGTAAGTGTCTTGGTGCTGCAGGGAGTGAAGCACCCCTACAAAGCCACTTTAGCAGCTTCATGATGTTTCAAATGTTTGTGCTTTCCTTGTTTTATACACATTACTGTTTTTTAATGCAGCCTGTGTGGGTGTGTGATGTATCTAGGAGATATGAATTTGGTCAAAACCAAGTTTGGTTGACATCTGTTTAATCAACAACATTTGGTTGACTAAGCAGATGAGTGACAGGTGTGTGAGATCACACAATTCTCAGGGCTGGGAATATGTGCTTTCCATAGTACTGTGTGATCTCGTAGTTAGTATACACAAGTAGCACGGGCTGTGGTGGGAGCAGGTGGGCTTGCCCTGTGCAAAAAACAATGTTTTTTTTTTTTCAGGTTTAGTTTTCTATGCACAGAGTTTATTGCTCAGTGCATGCATGTACATGCATATATATATCTATATATATATATATATATATATATATATATATATATATATATACATACATACATACATACACACATGCACAGATAAATGATGCACATGCCCATATATACCTATAAACATATACACATACTGATAAAGAACAGAAAATGTGAGCAAAGATGCAATGTCCTAGTTAATCCCCGGTGCATGAATCTGTGCATCTTGTACACTACCTCTGTATTTGTTTACTGGCATTTTCACAACATTCCTGGTTCTACATGATTCAACTGGGAAAAATAAACTTCTGGCCTCTCCTAGTTTGATGCACTGTTTCGTTACCACAACAGACACACATGCACACCAAACACAGACATGCATACACACAGCAAGTAGCATCCAGGTTCATAGCTTAGCAATATTTTCTGCCTTTTTTTCTGTCTGATTTTTACTGTGTTTTTGTTATTAGCAGCTCCTAGTTGAAAACAGAAATCCAGCAGTATCGTTGTAATGGGAAAACAGATTGCTCCTTGAAAATGCACACAAGAGAGCACAGCTGCTCTGAGCTCAGTTTGCACTTCCTGATAGTATCAATTGAGCAGTATGGGTCTAAAAGAAAATATATTTTGATAACCTTTAAAAATCTGATTTGGCATTTAAGTATCATACTATCATTCAGAAAATGATATCCTTTCAAGTTTTCAAAGTGTAGATTCTAACATTTACCTAAATGTCAAAATTAAAAATGAGTGCTGTATAAGTAATTTTATGGTCTCATTTTAGAATATAGTGCATTAGTAACGAACATCTGACGGCAACTCCAGAAGTGAATTAAATTATTCTTGTAATGTAAAAGTGGAAACGCATGTTTCACAAAAGTAACAATGCCAACAAACATTACAAGCAATCAAAGCTAATTGCTAAAATGAGGAAAAATAATAAAAGTCCAGTTAACTAATATGTTCTATTTTATGGAGTTCTTAAACAGAACATAAATGGCGACTCATGGCTCTAATCATGCAAAATTCAGATCTACTTTCTGCAGACAAATTTAAAAGACAAACTGAATGTTTCAATAAATATGAATAACATGCAGCTATTCTTCTCTGGACCATTCAAGTAAAAAGTACTAAAAATGCTCTGCTTTACATATGTACTTAATTAGATTAAATGATCCTCTAATGATCTAATTTGTTTAATAAGGTGTTACTTATTGCTGATTGGCTGACCTTTGGACAGACATCCACACCTGCGTCTTTATATATTTCTGCATGGATTAATCATGCATTTTATAAGGGCCCACCAGAAGCATCAGTCTTGTCAAAGAAGGTGATGGAAATAATGTGCAAATGAACAAATTACAGCTGGCTCCATGGTACAGAAGGAAGGAACTTCCTCAATTACCCTAACAACCTGAGCTCAGTCACAGTGCAGGCAGGAGTGGGGCCACTGAACTGTGAAAGAGTGGGGTTGACAAATTTATAGCTCCAAATAGCTCACGTGTGTGTGTGTGTGTGTGTGTGTGTGTGTGTGTGTGTGTGTGTGTGTGTGTGTGTGTGTGTATATATACACTCACATGCTGGGGACTTCTGTCCTACTACACGACTTTAGAGTGCAGATTTGAAAACCCACTGGGGTGACCATTCCCTAGCATGTAGGCCTGCAGGTGAAGGACATCCATTTTGTATGAGTGACTCAGGTCTTCACATTGTAGCTCTTGCAGTTTCAGCTTGAAGCAAGTTCTGAGATGGAAACATTTAGGAACCTGCAGCACAAAGCCAATCCACCAAGGGTGAGGTTAAATCCCCATCAATAATGGTTGTCACCAGGCAGAATGGGAGAATGAACAGGGCAAAAGGATGGAAGGAAAACTGGGAATAAAGGATCCAAAAGAATATTAAAAAAAAAAAAAAAAAAACATAAGCAAATTGTGATGCAATAGGTATAACAGGAAAACAATTCTTCAGTGAAGGTGTATCATAGTTTTTAATATGTCTAATTTATCATTATGGGAGGGCCAAACAAAAAGCATATTTTTCCTCTGATTTCAGAAAGATCAGAAGCCTGTAAGGCTATATCCCCATAACACCTGCCTGGATTGATGTTGCAATATTGACGCTGTAGTGCAGCATGGAATGGGACGGGGGTTGATGTAACACTGAGATGTCATTGTCTAGATGCAATGTTAAGCTACAGTCCTATTTGACCGAGTTGATTATAGCTCAAAACAGATATAAAGGATCCTATAGCATTTATCTAAAAAAGTAGGTGAGATCTTCAGTATTTTGCCCAAATTTCTCCCTTTTTTGTGTCTTTCGGCTTTTTCCTGGTTAGGGGTCGCCACAGTGGAACTCCGGTCTGCTAATGATTGGCAGTTGATTTTTATGTACCGGCTTGCCAGGCCTGATGCACAACCTTCAATGAAGGTATGCCCATTCACGCATGTCTCCACGCAGAAGACGGTCTAGCTGAGAATCGAACTGGACAGTGTCTTACTGTGAGGCAACCAGGCTACCGCAGCACCACCACCGCAGGCCCAAATTTCTCCCTAATGAGTAGAAAAATTGCCGCAGGTCACTGAAAATGTGTTTTAGCACTAATCCAGTCAACAATAAGTATGCAAAATAAATTAATAAATCAAAATACAGAAAAATTGCATTCATTCCATGAATGTATTAAATGAGAAAACCCATTTAAGATAACAGTATAAATACTAGAATATCAAGAGACAGATATTGGCTAAAAAGATTCAGCAAACAAAACTATAGGTGCACAACAGTATCTTCTTAATGATCTCAGTTTTTCAATGCTTTTGATGATAATCATGAAGCTTTGACATGGTAGGTTTTTCATATTTTATACTGCAGTCTGAAAGAGTGTTCACTGCTTAGAGCAAATAAATAATCATCTAGTATCCAATCCAAGTCTGTAAAGAAATACTTTACAATTATTGACATATTGTTTGGGTCAACACAGTCTGAATGTGTGGGGAAAATGCATTTTACTGGGAAATGCTACATTAGATTTTTTTTTCAGTAGTAGCTTGCTAGTTCACATTACAGAAACCTTCCCAAGTCATACAACTAGATATCCAACCTATTTGTTGCTTCTAGCAGCCGTAAACGATAAGTGCAGCTCATATTTTAAACAGACAAGCTATTCATCTTTATAAAGAATTTCACTGTATAGAAAACAGAGCAGTGCTGAAGACTACTTACAGGAACAAGATTCTGGCCTAGCCATCATCAACATTTGTGCAGATCAAGAATCCAGATCATATGTACCACCTCAATAGCCATAACTTAGGCATCATACTTAGCCATCACAATTAACTCTCCACATTTTCAGCAGTCTATTTTTTTTTTTTTTTGCAGTGAAATATCTTTTATTTGAAACAATGTAAGAACAATGACTACATAAAATAAACATATTAACATGTAGAAAGAGGCAAGAAGTTTAATTTCAGACAAGGCACCAGCAGCTTTTGCATCCTGGAGCTGTTGTACAGCCAATTTACAATCCAACAGACAATGTATAGGTGTACATAAAGGTTTCGAATTCCTCATTAATGCCAGAATGCGAGGGAGTGTCAAAAGCCTTGGCCAGACAAAAAGAAGCAGTGTGCATACAGTGGCTAATTCACCTAGCCTCTGTAACCTTTTCAAACAGGTTTACTAAGTTCAGAATAGATGACCAGGTCCAGCTCATTTAACACCTATAGATCAGTATTCAGTCCTAAGTCATCCTGGTCTCAGTAAGGGTAACATTTGGTACAGGGACTCCAACCTGGAGGCCAGAGGAAGACCCCAACTTCTTAGGATCCTAATTGTGATCCAAGTGATTATCTTCACTGTGTATCTATCCCTATATCTACCTATCTAAACTGTATGTATGTATGTATTTATTTATTTATATCTCTTATTTGTCTATCTAAACTATATTTATAAATCTATATTTATCTACCTATTTTATATCCAAGATAGATCTATATACACACACACACACACACACACACACACACACACACACACACACACATTTCATTATCTATATATTTACAAAAATGAGCAAGTGAAATAAATACTGTGCAAAAAGCAGCTGTTAGTGCAGAATTCATGACAGATTGTGCAGAGAATTAAAATAATCTTCATATATACCAAATCTCTGACTTCCTGTGACTACAATTCAATTACTTTGGGACTGACTTTCAAAACCGCAATCATAAAATAAGCTAAATCACCCAGTTCTGAAGAGCATTCAAAATGTAAAATCTAAAGAAAAAAGTATTTTGCAAAGTAGCGAGCCCTCCATGCACTCCTAAAGTGGGGTGCTGCACTCAACACACCCACAGCTTTTATATAGCAACTATAAGGTCATCATCTCAGGGAAAGGAGGAATTCCTGGGTAACTGCAACCTCAATCTTTACCAAAAAAAAAAAAAAGCCCAGTAATGACCGCCCATAAAGGAGTCTATCATTACTGTCACAAAAAAGCTTGACATGCCCAAATATTCAAAAATCTTATAAAATAATCCACTTTTTCTCTCTTTCACCTTTTCATAGTATGACTATATCGTCCAGAAATTGGATGCAAAAGGTATATACTGCACCAAAACTCACTATTAAAAACTATTTTTCTTTTCCACCCCAAAAGTACAATACTGGCATAACATGGGTGCACACGCTGCTCCCATAGCAACCCCCTTTATTTGTTGAAAATTTTGCCCTTTGAAAAATATATAGTTGTTCTCTGAAATCAGGGCCATTAATTCACATGACAGTAGTCGGTTCTTGACTCAGCCTAGAACATGAAAAAAGAGTTTTGGTGCAAAGAGAAAAAGTGCAATATTTTGTAAGATTTTTGAACCAGAGCACACATTTTCGAGAATTTGCATATACTGTAGATGTCATGAGAAGAAAATAGACTATTTGGACACAAGAATCACACATACCAGTGTAGGGTTTATATCTAATGTATTCCGTAAGAGTACCATTTGCAATTCCTATTTTAATTTTTCTAGCAATCACTCCCCCTCAGGCAAAAAGAGAGCCTGGCTAAGGGACAAGTTAGAGTGGCAAGAATGACCTCTCACCATGAAGATCTCAGGGAGGAAGTATCCCAGGTGGTAGAAATATTTTGAGAGAGTGGCTACCCCAGAAAACTGGTAAAAGACATCGTGGATGATGTCTACACCAAGTGGGGGGTCAGATATTTGCCACTTTTGGGGAAAGGATTAGCAGTTGAGGTTTACTCTGATAACAGAAGTGGTGATTCTGGTAATGTGTTGTTCAACACAACTATGTCTCTGGGAAAATAAAGGACATTATAAGAAAGAACTGGAATATCTTTAGAAGTGATAACAGGGTGACTAGTATCCTAGGTGAAAAAACATTCTTTATTACAAACTGGTGTAAATATAGAGAGACTTCTAAAAAAATGGAAACAGCACAAAAGGGGAAAGCAGGATGGGTACAAGATCCTGTGGTTCCGTAGTCAGTGTGCATGCATTAATAAAGATGTGGAGACCATCACAGAAAACAGAATGCACGTTAAAATTATTTTTAAAATAGGCAATTGTGGTTCCATCAAGATAGTATATTTGGAAAATTGTGGTACCTGCGCAGCATTTTATGTCAGGAAGACTGAGCGATCACTCAAATAGGATATACGAACATCTCTAGGACTTTAAGCATAACAAAACAAAACAAAAAAAAAAAAAAGAGACGAATGCTTTATAAAAACACTCATTAACTTGCAAGAGTTTCAAAAATGTCATTTTTGGAATTCTTGAACAGATTTCGATCAATCCTATAGTGAGAGGATTGGAAAACTCTGTTAAACAAGAAGACCCTGTGGCAATTAAGATTACCTGCAAACCTTTCACCAGGTTTAAATGAGTTAATTTCCATTTTCCTGTCTTATAGTAAAAAGCAGACAGATTATTGTAAAGTATTAGAGGGCTAAGAAATACATAAATACTGGGTGGATCTTCCAAAAAATTGTATAAAGGTTTTAATCAATAATATATGCATACTTGTATATTCCTTGTTTTAATGATGCATATCCAGTGATTGTGTGCATACATTTTTATTTGTATTTTTATTGTGGTTATATTTAGTAGGACTGATATGTAGACCATGTGAGAAGTCCAGGTCGTTTTTTATTGGAAGTGTTTTACCCAATAGAAATGGTTTCTTGTTTATGTCAAATTCTGATGAAGTCCCCAGTCTGATAGGGATGAAAGCACTCAATTCTTTCATCAATTTGCTTATTAAAGCAGAGTTTGGAAACCTGTTTGACCTCTACTTTGTACAGTCCTTATTATATTGGTTTTAATCTTTTACAACATGACGGAAAAGCAAGATAAACCAGCAGGATTCAAAAAATGCACAAAGTGTGGCTGTAAGATTCCTTTTAGTGATTTGTACTCTCTGTGAGTTTATGGTCATGGGCCCCTTCCAATACAGGTCTATATTACATCCGCAAAAGACAACCAATGAAAATCACTTCAGTGAAACGTGGAAGTTTTCCCACGGTTCATACATACTTTCCCCACCAACCATCCGGAACACACAATGGACTAACTCCAATCCATCTAAGTGGGGGGGCTTTGCCTCCACCCCCCCCCAATGTGGGAGGCTGTGTTCCCCACCCCCACTAACTATATATATATATATATATATATATACCAACTCCAAGATTGCACTACAGTGGAGAAAAGTGCAAGTTTAGGTTGCTGGGCAAGAATTTGTGAACCATGGGAAAACTTCCACTGTTCCCTGATGTGATTTTCTTTGGCTGTCGTTCACCGAAGACATATTCAATGAATAGGCCTTTTGCAGATGTAATATAGAACCACCCCACTGAGGAGGTCCCTTGGAAGAGACTTTGCAAGAGGAAACATTTGGACTCCACAGAGGAGTCAGCCGCAGAAGACACTGACTTCGATGAGGGAGAAGGATCCACATGATCACCTCCTAAGGATGTTTCCACTGGGGAGATTCTGGAGATACTGAAACAGAGAGGTGGCTGGCAATCCAGTAATTCTTCACCTGAGGAGTTGGGTGTACCTGGCAACTCCTGGTTCCTACCCATCTACCTCCTGGGTTACTCATCCCACCAATGAGCTCATAGGTTTGATCTCTCAGCGGGTGTGGGAGACTCCGGATTCCACTGAATCTATTCCCCAGAGACTGAATAAAATTATCATGGCCCTATCTGACAAGGCCTTCTGGAGGAAAGAGGTTGCAGTAGATGCCATGGTTGTGGTGGCGGTGACCAAAAAGAAAGTTCATCCTCCTAATAAGGATTCCGGGATGATGAATAGATGCTGGAGGTGGAGGTTTTATTCAGCGAACTTTGCCTTGCATTTGCTGAATTACCTTTCTCATTTTACCAGGTTGCAAAGGTATCTGATAAAGGAGCTGTCAGATACCCTTGAAGGAGCAGTTGCTAAGGGAGCAAGACTGAAGGTAGCTTCCCAGTTACCCACCCTACATTCTGAAGATAATTCTTCCATGAGGTTCACTGCACATGCAGCTGAAGGAATTAGTAGAGCAGCAGGTTCCGGCATCTCTAAGAAGAGACATGCCTGGATGTGCCTGCATGATTCTGTGGAGCCTTTTAAGTCTTCATTCATCAATGCACCACTTGACTGCACTTCATTGTCGGGCCCCAAAGTCAAATATACCTTCCTTTTCACACCTGAATAGTGTAAGATGGTTTCTGCCATGGGCATATGTTTTTCAGCTGCTCAGAGACCTTGCTCTAAAGGTCAGAGAGGCACTAAAAAATGGGGTTCAAGATGTCTCATGGGTCCTACCAAGACACGTGGAGAGTTTTTCCTACAGAGGCAGAGGGGGGAACAATAATGGAAGATGCTGCCCTCGTGGCAGTGGAGGTCTGCAGAACCAAGGGTCCTGGAAGTCTTCCTTCTGGAAGCCCTTTCAGCACTCCTGAAAGGAGGCCCAATTGTCTAACTCTGGAAGCAACCAGAGGGGGGGGGGCTTACTATCCCTGTACTGGAGAGCCTCGCAAAAGATAACTTCTGATATGTGGGTACAGAGGATAATATCCAGGAGTTACCAAATTCCCTTTTCTTCACAACCCCAACAAAAGAATCCCAGACATTCCACCCAGTCAAGGGGATCAAGCAGTCATTCAAATTCAAAAATGGAGTCATCCAAGAGGTCCCCTGAGATCAGACAGGATTCACTCAAGGTTCATTTTGGTTCCAAAGAAAACAGGGGAATGGAGACCAATTCTGGATCTCAGTAGATTGAGCAAGTCATTTTGACATTGTAAGTTCTGAATAGTTACAGTACACTCCATACTTCCTTTTCTGGAACAGGATGATTGGATGTGCTCTTGGATGTGCTCTATAGATCTTCAGGATACGTACTACCATACAAAAATGTACAGAAGCTCCAGAGGATACCTACACTTCTGGCTGGGAGCCAGTCATTACCAGTGCAGAGCATTGCCCTTTGGTCTCACTACTACCTCCAGAGTGTTCAACAAATGTATGGCAGTGGTTGCAGCACACCTGAGATGACAAGGATTCCGGGCGTTTCCTTATTGAGATGACTGGTTCATATCCGCCCCAAAAAGGCATCTACTTAGCCACACAAGACTCTGTTCTTCAAATCTATATTGAACTAACCATAACTATAAATTACCAAAAAATGACATCTGAAACCTTCTCAAACACTAGAGTTCATGGGAGCACTACTGTATACCACTCAAATGATTAACACTCTGGAAGAAAGAAATTTCCCAATCAGGCGGCAAACATACAGATTAATCAGTAAAAAGAAGGTAGCCATTAGCCATGTTCTACAGGCTTTAGGATCAACAGCTGTGGTGACAGTGTTAGTTCCATTAGCCAGATTTCACATGCAGATACTGCAATGGCTTCTAGCTACCAAATGGTCAATTATATACCTAAATTTTCTCACCAAATTCTCATAACAGACACATGCAAAAGGAATCTTTCATGGTGGATTCAGTCAGAGTAGCTGACACAAGGTCAACCCTATACCCCCATCAGCCGCAGGCTATGGTGATCACAGATGCTTCCCAGATAGGGTGGGGGGGCATTATCTGGGAAAGACCGTCCAAGGAACATGGTCTACAGATGAGGCCAAACACAAACTCCATATAAACATCCTGGAGATGAGGGCAGTGCTTCTAGCGTTGCAGGCATTTCAGACTGCTCTTTCTCTCAGAAAGGGAGCGATTCAAGATTCAATCAGACAACATGTAGGTGGTCTGGTACATAAACAAGCAAGAAGGAACCAGATCATACCCTCCGTGTTGAGAAGTGCTCAGAGTGTGGGCAGTGGGTGATTTCATCCAACCACTTTCTTATAGCAACTCACATTCCGGGAAAGTCTATTCTAGACTCTATTTTAACTCTGAGGCATTAAGTCCTTGGAGAATTGTAATAAATAAAACAGTAATACATATGATACATATGCTTATTTAAAAGAAAAGCATCACAGAGTCCTTTCCTGAATGACAATATTTTAGACTTTGTTTTTAAGCTAATTAATAGTGGGAAGTGAAATACTACTTTGTGTGGATAAAGGCTACCTAGACAATGAGGCATGTAGTGAAACCAAACACTTTACTGAAAGTAGCACTGGGACACTTACAGTAAAATATATTCAATCTGTTTTACACTGATATAGATATAAAACTAATTAAATGTTAAGTTTGTCTCAGGGGTGCATGGCTGGCCCAAATCAAGATGGATGCATATGCTGGATATTTGGTGCATCTTGGGTTTTTAGTGACATCATATACCTTATTTACTCCCATACACCATTTCCAGCAATGAATTGGTCAGAAAAAGACCTGCAGGAGCAAACAAAGTTAGGCTATCCTTTTCAGAATACTTCCACTGAAGACCTCTTGTTAATACTGTTCAAGTTGCTGATGTTTCTGACTAATGAAGCAAAGGCCTATCATAAAAAACAGTGACTTTGATTTAAAAAGCACTGCAATATCCTTACAGAAAGCATTGGTTCTTAATTCTAAGGAATGGAAGCAGCTAAAAATCAAACATGGAGTACCATGTTATCAAACTGAATGATCTCAAGAATAGGATCCGCTGAGATAATGCCAGGGTAATGGAGACTTATCAGCAAGGATCAGTGCCCCCTTATCTAAATAATGCTTTGGAGAGGGTCCATAAAGTAAACCCAATCAGTAATGCAATTTTTGCTCTGAGGCTTGTAATACTAGCACTCCATTCTACTTGAACTAGAGATCAATTAGTGCAGCACAGCAGATACCTGAAAGGAACCCAGCCACTGGGAATGCACAAGCCAGTGCATTTCTTTGTGCTGGTCCCAAGCCCGGATAAATGTGGAGAGTTGCATCAGGAAGGGCAACCGGCGTAAAATTGTGCCACATCACACATGCAGAAAACTGGACAGAAAGTCATACTGGATCTGTCAAAGCCCGGGTTAGCAACGACCGCCACCAGTACTGTTGGCCAACAGGGTGCTGGCAGAAATTGGGCTACTGTTGGCCGAAGGAGGAGAAGAGGCGGAAGGCATGCCCAAAGGCAGGTAAGGGCTAGGACTGTGATAGTGAGGGTCAGAACTTTGAATGTTGGCAGTATGACTGGTATAGGGAGGGAGCTAGCTGATATGATGAACCGAAGGATGGTTGGTATATTGTGTGGGCAAGAGACCAGATGGAAGGGGAGCAAGGCTAGGTGTATCGGAGGTGGTTTCAAATTGTTTTATCATGGTGTGGATGGGAGGAGAAATGGCGTAGGCATTATCCTGAAGGAAGAGTATGCTAAGAGTGTTTTGGAGGTGAAAAGAGTTTGATAGAATGATGTTTATGAAGCTGGAAATTGGTGGTGTAATGATGAATGTTGTTAGTGCATATGCTCCACAAGTTGGGTGTGCGATGGATGAGAAAGAAAAATTTTGGAGTGAGTTTGATGAAGTGGTGATGACTGTACCCAAGGGTGAGAGACTGGTGATTGGAGCAGATTTCAATAGGCATGTTGGTGAAGGGAACAGAGGGGATGAGGAAGTGATGGGTAAGTATGGTGTTAAGCAAAGGAATGCGGAAGGTCAGATGGTAGTGGATTTTGCGAAAAGGATGGACATGGTTGTGATGAATACATATTTTAACAAGAGGGAGGAGCATAGGGTGACATACAAGAGTGGAGGAAGATGCACACAGGTGGTTATATCTTATGTAGAAGGGCCAATCTGAAGGAGATTGGAGACTGTAAAGTGGTGGCAGGTGAAAGTGTAGTTAGGCAGCATAGGATGGTGGTTTGTAAGATGACATTGTTGATCAAGAAGAGGAGGATGAGTGTGAGGGCAGCACCAAGGATCAAATGGTGGAAATTGAAAAAGGGTAGTTGTGAGGTGATGTTCAGGGAAGAGTTAAGACAGGCACTGGGTGGCAGTAAAGAGTTACCGAATAGCTGGGTAATTACAACAGAGCTAGTAAGAGAGATGGCTAGAAGGGTGCTTGGTGTGACATCTGGAAAGAGAAAGGAGGACAAGGAGACCTGGTGGTGGAATGAAGAAGTACAGGAGAGTATACAGAGAAAGAGGTTGGCGAAGAAGAAGTGGGATTGTCAAAGACATGAAGAAAGTAGACAAAGTATAAGGAGATGAGGTGCATGGCAAAGAGAGAGGTGGCAAAGGCTATGGATAAAGTGTATGAAGAGTTGTATAAAAGGTTGGACACTAAGGAGGGAGAAAAGGACCTGTAACAATTGGCTAGACAGAGGGACCGAGCTAGTAAAGATGTGTAGCAGGTAAAGGTGATAAAGGATAATGAGGGAAACGTACTCACAAGCAAGAAGAGTGTGTTGAGCAGATGGAAACAGTACTTTGAGGGGTTGATGAATGAAGAGAATGGGAGGGAGAGAAGGTTGGATGACGTGCAGATAGTGAATCATGAAGTGCAGTGGATTAACAAGGAGGAAGTAAGGATAGCTATGAAGAGGATGAAGAACGGAAAGGCTGTTGGCCCAGATAACATTCCTATGGAAGCATGGAGGTGTTTAGGTGAAATGGCAGTGGAGTTTTTAATTAGATTGTTTAATGAAATCTTGGAAAGTGAGAGGATGCCTGAGGAATGGAGAAAAAGTGTTTTGGTACCGATTTTTAAGAATAAGGGTGATGTGCAGAGTTGTAGTAACTATAGAGGGATTAAATTGATCAGTGACAGCATGACGTTATGGGAAAGAGTAGTGGAAGGTAGGTTAAGAAGGGAGATGATGATTACTGATCAGCAGTATGGTTTCATGCCAGGAAAGAGCACTACAGATGTGATGTTTGCTCTGAGAGTGTTGATGGAGAAGTACAGAGAAGGTCAAAAGTAGTTGCATTGTGTCTTTGTGGATTTAGAGAAAGCATATGACAGGGTGCCTAGAGAGGAGTTCTGGTATTGTACGAGGAAGTCGGGAGTGTCAGAGACGTATGTAAGAGTGGTACAAGATATGTACAAGGATAGTGCGACAGCAGTGAGGTCTGCGGTGGGAGTGATGGATGCATTTACGGTGGAGGTGGGATTACATCAAGGATCAGCTCTGAGCCCTTTCTTATTTACAATGGTGATGGACAGGTTGACAGACGAGATCAGACAGGAGTCCCCATGGACTATGATGTTTGCAGATGACATTGTGATCTGTAGTGAGAGTAGGGAACAGGTGGAGAAGACCCTGGAGAGGTGGAGACATGCTTTAGAGAGAAGAGGAATGAAGGTCAGCAGGACTAAGACAGAATATATGTGTGTGAATGAGAGGAAGGATAGAGGAATGGTGAGGATGCAGGGAGTAGAGGTGGTGAAGGTGAATGAGTTTAAGTACTTGGGATCAACAGTTCAGAGTAATGGTGACTGTGGAAGAGAGGTGAAGAAGAGAGTACAGGCAGGATGGAATGGGTGGAGAAGAGTGTCAGGAGTAATTTGTGACAGACTAATACCAGTAAGAGTGAAAGGGCAGGTCTACAAGAGGGTAGTGAGACCAGCTATGTTATACAGGTTGCAGACAGTGGCACTGACAAAAAGGCAGGAGTCAGAGCTGGATGTGGCAGAGTTAAAGAGGTTAAGATTTGCAGTCGGTGTGATGAGGGTGGACAGGATTAGGAATAAGTATATTAGAGGGTCAGCCCAGGTTGGAAGGTTTGTAGACAAAGCCAGAGAGGCACGATTACATTGGTTTGGACATGTACTGATGAGGGATGCAGAGTATATTGGAAAAAAGATGCTAAGCATGAAGCTGCCAGGTAAGAGGAAAAGAAGAACGCCTAAGATGAGGTTTATGGATGTGGTGAGAGAGGACATGCAGGTGGTTGGTGTGACAGAGCAAGATGCAGAGGACAGGAAGAAATGGAAACAGTTGATCTGCTGTGGCGACCCCTAACAGGAGCAGCCAAAAGAAGAAGAAGCAGATGCCTGAAAGGAGTGTGAAGGGGCACAGCTGTTTTTCATTTCTTTATGCACTACTCACAAAGGCTATACCACTTAAAGAAAACCATGTTCACCTTCAAAAGAGAACTATCAGCCTATGGCTATAAGGCTATTCTAGTCTTCACAGGAATAATACTGGCAGAAAAGAATGGAGAGAAAATACTTGTGTGATACAGAAGAAGCACGGAGTTTTGCAGGGAATGCTAGGATCCAGCTTGATAAGATTGTGGGATTGAACAGGGGAGTTACTGGTTAGAAGGAGATGTGAGTGAGAGATGGCAAGCAAGAAGCAGCATAGACCAGTTTCCCTCACCAACTCACCAGCTTCCAACAAAGTTAAGCTGCCTAATGGGGTAATAAATACTGGCAAAATAACAGACCCAGCCAAGGCTGTTTCTCTCTCAAGAAGTGGGACGGCTAAATCAATTTGTAAAGAAATGTAATCATAGTGGGTTGGAACCCAGGACAGAAGGGAATTCCTTAGTGCATGAATCTAACGAAATGTACTCCAAGTAGGAAGACATGATGATGATAGAAATATACAAGGGGGTCTCAAAAATCATTGGATTTTGCATTCTCATCACAGCAGCACAGGCGCTCGCAAAAGAAATCTTGGTTGGATATATTCTCCACTCCATCTGATTTTGGCTGATGTGTACTGCAGGACTTCAGAAGGCCAAGCTAAACCTAAATCAGGACAAACTGGTTTGATAGACAACATGACTTTCTTTTCCTTTTGTTATCTATAAATATAGTTCTTTTTCTTTGTAAATTAAACCCTGATTTTATGGATTACTATTCTGGGGGGCATAACCTTTGTACAACTCGGTGTCCAGATCTGCATTATTTCTTGTTTGACGGGACAAGGAGTGACTTGTTGATCTTTAAATTGTGAGTAACTTTTCTTTTTTGTTCCCCTTCCCCTCCAGATTTTCTTATAGCAAGATGAATGAAACCTAAATTGTTTTTTTTTTTTTGTACCATTGGTGCTGGTGTGTGTGTGTGCGTGTGTGTGTGTTCTTTGAGAATAACAGTTTTGTTCTCATGTTACCGCTGAAATATTTATAAACACTTAAGTTATGGTCAGCAGTACTTCCAAACACTTTGATCTACTCTGCAGATATCGGTTGATGATTCTATTACTAACAGAATACTTCATGATACAGAAATTACCAGTTTGACCTACCAAGATACAAGTACTGAATATGTGTACAAACATACATATATATATATATATATATATATATATATATATATATATATATATATATAAATATATATATATATATATATATATATATATATATATATATATATATAAATATAAATGGCTCTATGTTGTAACATCGAAAGTAAGTTTCAATGAAACATACATGAGTGAACTCACTTCGCAAAAAAAAAAAAAAAAAAGAAACGCCAAAAAAAAACTACACAAATAAAACACTACTCACATTTATGCATGGGTCAAGCCCCCCCTACTCCCCATTTCAATATTCTCACTCTGGGATCGCACTACAGTGGGGAAAAGGGAATATTCCCTTAGCTCTGCTCTACCATGATCTAGGCAACAGTTTGCTTAGTTGTATAATCAAAACTACACGTCGAAGCGCAACTAAATCTACATGCAAACTGCATGTTTTGTTTTTTGTTTTGTGAAAGTGCATTTTCGATAAAAGCCTGCCCACAGATAATGCTTTGTGGCATGTCAAGGAATATGTCCTCAGGCATGGTATGAACTTTCCTGGAATGTAATGTAGGCCTGATGTAGGATCTGTCTCTGCAGCAACAGGCATAGTGACATGTGCTTCCACTAAGGCCATAATGTGTGGGTGCCATAAGAATGTGGCTGCGTCCCCTGCCTGTGTAGTGATGACTCTTAGCTAGCTAGCTGTCTGGCCTGTCTGCCCAGGGATATTGATCATTCAGTGGGTATCTGCTGGGGAGTTAGCCACTATAGAACTTCAGAACCCTGACTGTGATGTGTGGGATAAGCCTACATTGGAGAAGGGCACATTTCATGTGCATTCATGAAACCTTCCATGGCCATTAGTAGAAATCAATAGTGAAACCAAAAAAAAAAAAAATGATGTCCACATTCACAACACTGGTCACAAAGATAGGTAGAGGCAATGGTAGAGTCTGAAAAGTGCTGTAAATGTCTATGAGTGGCTAGATCCAGAGCCTGAACAAGTCATGTGTGCAAAATGGCCATGCTCACCTGTAGTTTGCAAGTATTGCACCCTCAACTTTGCCTGCCATGTGCAAGCAACTGCAGAGACCCTCTAATGGATGCCAAGTTGACTGCCATTCCCTGCAGT
>NC_056743.1:1369152583-1369257583 GCF_019279795.1 Protopterus annectens
GCTGTCGACGAATACACAGTGAAGAGACTGAGAAGAGTTCACAGACCCAGGGTAACCTACCAAGGGCTACATGAGCTGGAGATAGTGGAGCGCTACAGGATAGACAGGGACCTCCTACAGTAAATTGTTGAGCTGTGCTGGCCATGCCTGACACACACAACTAACAGATGGGAACCCATCCCAGTGGATACCAAGGTATGTGTAGATCTAAGAATACTACCTACAGGTACCTTCCAAATGCCAACTCGAGATATGATGGGGATCTCGCAGGCATCAGCATCCAGGGTACTCCACCAGTTCCTGGATGCCATGTTAGCACATGTCACTGAGCATGTACATTTCCCCAACACCCGTGAGACATTGGCCAGCAATATGCAACTGTTCCACCAAATAGCAGAATACCCGGAGGTAGAAGCTGCTATAGACTGCATGCACATATGCATCAAAGTACCACCTGGTGAGTGGGGTAGGGTCTACATCAACCGCAAGGGCTTCCCCTCCATCAACTGCCAGGTTGTGTGCAATGCCCAGGGCATACTAACGAATGTGTGGGTTGGCTGCCCTGGAAGCTATCACGATTTCCACATCTGGCATTTGATGCAGCTGTACCAGAGATTTGCCAGTGGGGGACATCCCTCATGGTCACCTAGTGGGGGATGCTGGATGTGCACTGGAGAGGTGGCTGATGACACCCATCAGAAATGCACACACACCCAAACAAGAACTCCATAATGAGGCACACGCACAGACCAGAATTAGTAGAGCATGTGTTTGGGATGCTCAAGTCACGATTCTGGTGCCTGGACACATCCGGTGGAACCTTGCAGTACTCATTAGCTACATGTACCCAAATTGACATCGTATGTGCCATGCTACACAATATGATCCTGCGGAAACAGCTGCAGCAGGAACAGCACGGGGCAGGGCCACACAGCCCCCCCACCATTGCCAAGGCCTGCACAGGCACAGAGTGACTCAGAGGAGCAACCTGAGCCTGCCCCAGTAGGCAGAAGGCAGCATGCCCAGTATGCTCGGGCCTTGGCAATGAGGCAACACATAGCACATACACCGACACAGGAGGGACCCAGGGAAAAACACCTCTCTCTGACTTTCACATACAGTAAATGGGATGCCAAACATGACACTACCTGTGCTCAACCATGTGTAGGGAGTGTACCATGTGCATCCAACATAGGCAGCCCTGCAGCACCACCCTCAATACTGGGACACCCACAAGGTAAGTGACTTACACATGCCAGTCAGGGGGATCACATACCCAACAACAGTCACAGCCAGCAGGACAGGTATAGACAAACACAAATAAAGGCTGTGCTATGGCCTCTGAATGATGCCTATGGGTAAACACCCCCCCCCCCAGGCCTACACAGACTACAAGCAGGTCAGGCAGTGGGACATTAGTTCTGAAGGGTAGGAAGTCAGAAACTAATATGTAGATCAATCAAAACTAAGATTTGTAGTACACTGATATGCCTCTAGTCAGCATGATAGGTTAGAATACAGAATGAAACAAAGTACCTGACATACCAGTACAGTCATAGGAAATGCGTAGAAGTGCCAAGTGTGCCCCCCTATCCTACGTAGTAATGTAATAACAGTCAGGTGTGCTCCTCAAATCCTATGTAGAAATGTAGAAATAGTCAGGTGTGCCCCCCCCATCCTACGTAGAAATGTAGTAACAGTCAGGTGTGCCCCTCATCCTGTGTAGAAATTGTCAGGTGTGCCCCCGCAATCCTGTGTAGGAATGCAGAAACAGTCAGTTGTGCCCCCCAATCCTGTGTAGAATTAGTCAGGTGTGTCCCCCATCCTATGTAGAAATAGACAGGTGTGTCCTCCCCCAATCCTGTGCAGGAATGTAGAAACAGTCAAGTGTGTCCCCCAATCCTGTGTAGAAATAGTCAGGTGTGCCCCCACCATCCTGCATAGAAATGTAGTAACAGTCAGGTGTGCCCCCCAATCCTATGTAGAAATGCAGTAACAGTCAGGTGTGCCCCCCAATCCTGTGTAGAAATAGTCAGGTGTGCCCCCTCAATCCTGTGTAGGAATGCAGAAACAGGTGTGCCCCCAATCCTGTGTAAAAATGTAGAAATAGTCAGGTGTGTCCCCCATCCTATGTAGAAATGTAGTAACAGTCAGGTGTGCCCCCAAACATGTGTAGAAATAGTCAGGTGCCCCCCCCAATCATGTGTAGGAATGCAGAAACATTCAGGTGTCCCCCCCCCAATCCTGTGTAGAAATAGTCAGGTGTGCCCCCCCATCCTACATAGAAATGCAGTAATAGTCAGGTGAGCCCCCTCAATCCACTGTAGGAATGCAGAAATAGTCAGGTGTGTCCCCCCAATCCTGTGTAGAAATAGTCAGGTGTGCCCCCCCAATCCTGTGTAGGAATACAAAAACAGTCAGGTGTGTCGCCCCAATCCTGTGTAGAAATAGTCAGGTGTGCCCCCCATCCTACATAGAAATGTAGTAACAGTCAGGTGTGCCCCCCAATCCTGTGTAGAAATGTAGAAATAGTCAGGTGTTCCCCAGAGTCCTGTGTAGGAATGCAGAAACAGGTCAGGCATGCTTCCCCCACCCTACTTAATTATGTAGTAATGGTCTGGTGTCAACCCTCCAATCTGATGTACACACATAGTAACAGTCGGGTGTGCCCTCCCACAGCCCTATGCAGAAATGTAGTAACATGTGTGTGTAAGTATAACACCAGTGGAGCACAGATGCACAAAAGGTGGCCAAGGTAGCACAATATGTTGTAGCATCTGCACAATATGCAGGTATTGTATGTTTGGTTGGTGTGTGTCTCATATCATGTGAGAGTGGTCGGTATGTATGCATGTTGAGGTAAGCCTGGTGGCCATTGCCCACTACCGCTGACAGGGACAAGTCCTCACAACTGCAGTGCCATACACAACACCCATCAGCATAACACAAGCTAGCAGTAAGCCATTGCAAATGTATGGTGGTAATATGTATCACCATCTGAAAGACTGACATGGCATGGCTGTTGGGATAGATATACAAAGCAGCACATAAGTGAAAGTACCCCAGACATACAGTATATATTGCGTCACTGTGAAATGGACCCACCCTTGGAAAAGTACATACAGGTATGCATCACATTATCTGGTCCTGTAGTAGGGGATACTGGTGTTGTCTGCCCAAACACTCGCAGATCACAAAGGAGGTCAGACTGATGTATTGGGAAACAGCTGACGTACCTGCATATGCAAGGATAACTGGAATGCCCAATATATATATATATGTGTGTGAGATGCAAGTAGTGTCCATAGCACACATGCACCCAGCTCATGCAAGCATCAACCACAGGCCCCTCTCTGGTCATATCCCTGCTGTGGGGAATGGGTACAGTAAGACCCCACCTGTATATGGCAATAGCAGAAGACTGCAGCATGCAGTGCAGGTGTGTCCCTAGCTGTAGGTAGCACCCTGCCAGCATCCAGACAACCTGAGCAAGATTGTTAGGAGGTATTGGCATGAACACCTCTCAAACCTACCCTGTCACACCAGGGGAATATACTGTATGCTGGTCTGGGACTGTAGGACTGACAGAATGCAATAACCTGCCACATCTGGCATGCAGCAACACCTAATGCCCCAACAAGCATCTGACAAAGGCCTGCGTCTCACATGCTGCCGATGCATGTTATGTCATGGACACCCAAATAACAACATAACACACTCTACAAAATCCATATGCAAGCCCATGTGGACAAACCACAGTAACATGTCCACCATGTCCCACTGCATGAACTGTGGACCAGCACCAACACACACCTGTGATGGGATGATACCCTTAAAGGAAAGTATCAGAGAATGTATGCATAATGTATGGAAGAGGTTAGAATAACAGGGGGGGGGTGGGAGCATGGGCAGCATGTAATGTGCAGGGTCCAACACCAAGCTGTGTGCACACACTATCCCTGGCTGCAAACACATATATGGGTGGCTGCACACCTGCCCATACAACACAATAGGGTAAATGTCCCGACACATGGCCCCAGTCCCTGGAAAACCTGTGTGAATCTGTACAGCTGTGAAGCATTGCCACAGCAAGATAAGCCCATACTGTCATGTTGATGGGCGTACAAGTATGGGATCCTCTGCCAGCACTTTACCAAGGTGCTGAACCGGATACACAAATCCAGCACCAAGTGCCTGCAGCTCCCCCTCCAAAATGGCATAACTTACCATAAATACGTAGGTGTCTGCCCACAATACCGGGCCACAACTGCAGTCACCCTTGTCCCCCAAGACATCATTGTGAGCAAGAATGTCCACCTGACAGTACATGAGGACAGAAAACATCACTGTGCATAACAGTACACATCTGAATATCTCTGCTAAGAGCAGTACCATGCAGCTGAAGCAGCACAGACACAATCACCCCTGCACAGTTTGTCCCCATATTGCCAAATGATCGACGGATACCCTGCAGAAACAGTATGCTACCTGTAGGTGTACAACACAAAGGTCTGCACTGCACTGCAGTACAAACTACCTGGACTTGATCCACACATTCAATACAGACGGGCATACTGGGCATGCTCACATACAAATAAATGAAGGCCATGTCTGCAAACACCAGTGGACCAGACATATATGGCAGTTGCAGATGTTAGTGCAGACACTCCTCAGTATGCACCAGTCATGCTTTGCCCACACAGTGGATAGGAATGCAGACATATATCTAAGGACAACATACTATAATAAATCAAAAGTAGATGTACATAGATGTGTGGAAGAGGGTGTCTGTGACAAGGAGCCATCCAGGCCTGTCCCACCCAGCACACAGCCAAAGGGCCACAATCACATGAGGTTCAGATGTCACTCACTGCAGATACTAGCCACCACTATCTGTCAGCATTACAGACTATGTGGTGCAAGTGCTAGCTGTGCAACATGACTCTACAGGGAAGTAGTCATCTAGCAGCTGTATACATGTACCTGTTGAACACGACCCTGCATGTGCCCACATGTGGTCTCAACCTCTAGATGAATGGGTTATGGCCCATGCACACACACTGTCCTCCTCATAGCCCTACTATTACAAGCCTGCTGAGGTAATCCACTGTGAAATACACCTTTGGGAAAGTTGTAGCACAGTAATCTCAGTGGCATAACCTATAAATGCATACTGCTGTAGTGTGATAAACTAGTTAGATAGGAGTTCTCCACTGTGAAATACACCTTTGGGAAAGTTGTAGCACAGTAATCTCAGTGGCATAACCTATAAATGCATACTGCTGTAGTGTGATAAACTAGTTAGATAGGAGTTCCAATCCCAGACATGGCAACTGTGTGTGTGTATCTCTGCCTGTGTAGGGAGCAATGCTTTTTATGGTAGTCAGACTCCCTACAATTTAACTGCCCTATTTTGGCAAGGCTGCTGATGTCATCCACTTTGAAATACACCTCTGGGAAGGTTGTAGCCCAGTAATCTCTGCAGCATGTCCCATAACTGCGTACTACTGTAGTGTGATAAAATAGTTAGGTAGGAGTTTTAATCCCAGACTTGGCAAGTGTGTGTGTGTGTGTGTGTGTGTGTGTGTGTGTGTGTGTGTGTGTGTGTGTGTGTGTGTGTGTGAGTGTCCGTCTCTGTCTGTGTAGAGAGCAATGATTTTTAGGATAGTCACACTCCCTACAATTTACTTGCCCTACTTTGGCAAGGCTGCTGATGCCATCCATCTTGAAGTCCACCTTTGAGAAAGGTGTAGCCCAGTAATCTCCGTGGCACATACTATAACTGTGTACTGTTGTTGTGTGATAACATAGGTATGAGTTCTAATCCCAGACATGGCAACTGTGTGTCTGTGTCTGTGTAGGGAGCAATGCATTGTAGGCTAGTCACACTCAGTACAATTCAAATGCCCTACTTTGAAAATCCTGCAGATGTCATTCACTGTGAAATGCACCTTTGGGGAAGGAGTACTCCAGTAATCTCCATGCCACATCCTAGAACTGTGTAGTACTGTAGTGTAATATACTAGTTAGGTAGGAGTTTTAATCCCAGACATGACAAGTATGTGTGTGTCTGTGTATGTGTGTGTCTGCGTTTGTCATTCGTATCCTGTGTGAAGGTGGTTGAGAGCGTGTAACAACTGGACTCAATGTAGAGCAGGTTTTGCAAACTTCTTATATGGTGGCGCAAGTATATATCACAATGTTCACCATACAGTGATAAATGTGAAGGAGCCAAGAAGCTGGGGTGCATATCCATACCCCTAAATGTGACATCAATGCCAGCTGAACAACATTAGCAGCCCTTGTATTACTCAGGGAACACTCTCAACCCATGACTCATACACACACACTTGCCTAGGCAACAGCTACTATGTTGGTAGTACCCTGCATATTGCCCACTGATAGTAACCATGGTGTGACTGCAGTGGGCTACAGAGGGCATGGCACCCTGTCCGTCAGTCCAATAGGCATGTGCATGCCGACAGTGCACCTCCCCCACGTTCACCACTGGACACCTGCAACACCTGTGGTGCCATCAAATGTGACCCACAAAGGACATACCATGACTAAAACACAAGCCCTATATGGACAGATGTCACTGACAGCAGGGAATACTGGTATCATGCCATCAATGTAGGTGCAAGGTCAACCTGCTGTTCATTAACAGTTCCTGCCACATGAGGCCAGGACTGGCACATCTGATGATAACAATCTGTGTACACAACATGGGCCAGACATCCCAGGTACAGTTCCACAAGTCACTGTACATGCATGTGGGAGGTGTGCACATCTCAGACACTGTCCATATCATGGACTAAGGAACACATATATGGCAAGCAATGCACAGCATTGGCCACATGCAATAGTCACCCAGGTGACTGGATGGTGAATACAATACCCACCTGTGTGGGCAACTCCAGCCACTACACCCCTGAGCCACAATGCAGACCATTGTCATGTGGCCTGATGCCAAGGTATACCCATCACCTAGCCTTGTATAGCCATCTGGCACCATCGACCACAACACACCCGTGAAGCAGTGCAACCATGCATGTCAGTACTGGCACCCGTGTCTGTGCGTGTGTTGTATGATGCGTATGACCACATTCACACTCACTACAAACCCCACTGGCATATTGAAGCATGCTGTCTGTCAGACACCTCCACATACCCTTTCCACATATAACCTCCGTATGACCCCTGTGGTGCATGTGATAGCTGCACAGTACTGTTTTTGGGCAATCCCACTAGTGATGAGTTTAATTTCTGGCCCTGTCAAGTGTGTCAATGTGTGCGCATCCCTGTGAGAGTGTGGCTGTGTTGAGGCTGACACCTGTTCATAGCTACCATATCCCTGTAGCAGATGTCACTCACCATCACATATATGTTTTCTGAGGGCTCCTCAACATGTAACTTATGTGGTGCATCCAATAACTGCATGGACATGTGATAGCACTACATAGTCATCAGGGGGTTGATGCCCTGTACTGGTAGGTGTGTGACAAACATGCTTATGTTTTACTCTCCAACCCCTCCCTGGCTTTTGTCTCTATCTGCCTCTCTGACTCCCTCTCTTGTGGATGTGGAGACTTACACCTGCTTTGCTTAGGCAGCAGCATGTGTATTTTAAGTGATGCTCATGATCAGCTGATGGCTTCTGCATGAATTGCAGCCCTCCTCTAGCTGATTGCATGTGGAACAGCTGTGATAACATTCCCATAGCCAGTTGTATGGAAACACACTCCAGTATCTAGGAACATCATGTTGGTGTTGGGCCTTTCATTCATTGTGAGCAGGAACTCGATCTGTTGTTTGGCAAACAGCATCTCAGATAGATTGGGGATTTACCTCTAACAACATACACTGTGAAAACAGGCCAACACACAGGAGGGGGATGTGCTTGACCTGACTACAGACTATGTGCTGCTATACTGCATTTGGAGTAATGTTGGTTTAACAGGGTGTATGAGGATATGGCTGTCCTACATGTTTTAATACCTGCCATGTCAGTGCTATGTTTATGAGGAAACACCCATCTGTAGGGTCACCTGCAAACTGGCCAGTGTGTGGTGTCTTTTGTTTCAGGTGTTACCCACAGAGCACCTATCTGTGAACTGCAGAAGGAAGTGTGAGGATTTTAGTTTGTAGATGGTGACAGCCGTGAGAGCTACTGATTTCATATCCCTCATAGGACATATGTTGCAACAAACCCTATTACAACAGTAAATGCATGAGGTTTTCACAGCAACATGTCAATATTGGCCCTGTGTATGTGCCTACAGCCACAACCCTGTCAACTTTTGTACACATGTCTTGCAGTAAGGGGTGGATATGTGCTGTACACCATAATTAGCGACATCATATC
Source organism: Protopterus annectens (assembly GCF_019279795.1). Lineage (NCBI taxonomy): Eukaryota > Metazoa > Chordata > Ceratodontiformes > Protopteridae > Protopterus > Protopterus annectens. The sequence continues at coordinate 1,369,160,949 of NC_056743.1, forward strand.
TGATAACAAGCCAGTGAGATATCAGACTGCTCCACATGCTATGTATAGTAGGGGTTATTATTTGAGGATATAACCTGGAATTTTTGTGGTTGTGTGTACAACGCTGAGGTCTGTGTTCTTATGGTGATTGTCAGCAGTGTGTGTATTGTTAATATGTACCTTGGCCTGTGTACAGACTGTGGTAGATGTCATTGTTCTTGGTCCTGTTCTATCTGATGTTACATGCTGCTCCACTGTATGTTACCCTATCGGCTTACATGTTTGTAGGGTCATACACGCACATGTCCCATACCACAGACAGGCATTGGACCACACTGTGTAGTGGCCCAGTATATGTAGGGTTAGTGTGCGAGTGGCACATATGAGTTTGGTGTTGAACAGGTAGCACATATACTGAACTACTACGCTAGCATACCATATGTGGCTATGACTGTGTTCACATTGGTTATGGTTATGCGCTTTCACACAGGTGTATGTTACTCTGTGCTGTGACATGCCTGTAGAGCCTGCTATATATGCAGGTACATGTGCATTCCCCCATAGAAAATGTAGGCCAGTGTTGAGCCGGTCTGCCTGTAGCCTGCAAAGTGCTTTGTTACATGCCTAGCAGCTTAATCTACTTATCCAGTGAGATGTAATGTCCAGATACTTGCCAGATGTACTGCTGCCGGGCCACCATAACAGTCATGTATGTCAGACAGATCAGTGGGATGCTGTAGAGATGTATGTCAATATCTAGTGGGTAGTATATGGCCATGGCACCTCTTTACCAGTGGTTATGTGTCAGGACAGACAGGGATGTGTGAATGCATAACCTATGGGGGCACATGTATACCAGTAGTTACGTGTTATACCCATCTACATGGCTGTTAATATCCACATTGTCAGGATTGGTCCACATGTCTTACACTAAGGGGTAATGTGTATACCTCTGGACTGTCCAGAGTGTGTCAATCTGTCTACCTATATTGGCCATTATCTCTGCTGTAGTCCACAGGAGCATTACATGCAAGCAGTGGTACTGTACTTTGATGTCCTTAGGATGTCTGTCAGTAGCCAATGGAGCACATGTTAAATGCAGATGTGACTTCACACACACACACACCATGTCTGTGAAGGCACTCCCTATTACAGTAGTAATAGTCTACACATATACTTGCTATACATACCTGACATCCCCTTGCACTACGAAGTTGGGACTATAGGCGCGGAGGTAGAGCTACACTCCATGTTCAGGACATATAGTGAAGATATATGTACATATAATTACCCAGATATCTATATAGACATATACATATCGACATACATATATACATATACAGAGCAATATATGTCTACACATATACAGATAGAGATACATATGCACATATATATATGGATATCTACATATATATTGACAGTAGTAGGTATATCAGAATAGATATGTATGCACATATAATTATTGATATCTACATATATACCAACATAACTAGGAATATCTGTACACATAAGATGTGCATACATATATAGCTATATATACATATATCTACATATACATATATGTATATGGGAGCAGTACAGAATCCTGAAAGCGCAAAATCCTGAAGACCATCAGGGGTGAGCTGCCTTAAGATATATGTATGTACATTACCATAAAATCCACCTTGGGTAAATGCGGGACTACTGCCACCTGCCATACAAACTGTCAGTGTGCTTGTGATGGTGTCAGTTATGCCTTGTTATATAGCAGTTACATCCCATTGTGTCATCTGAGCTCTTTACCCCCTATGGATTGTCTACAGAGTGTAGATAGAGGCTGCTGAACTATACATCTGCATTACTTACTGTTGATTGCTTGGTATCCTGTGGCCCAGTCTGTCTTTACTATTGTACTACTTGATGGCCTTGGCCTGGACAGCAACATTTGTTAACATTTCCAGACTACTGTATTAGTATAACTGTTTCACAGTTGCATTACTCAGTTTATATGAATGTCCGTGTCTAAACAGCTATATGACATGGCATATACAACTGTAATAGTACACAAATACAGCTTTCGCAATTATGCAAACCTGTGTGTGGGGTTGTATCCTTTGATCTCTCTGTGGGTATATGTTGCAGGCAATGATTGTTATTTGTATGGGTGGCTTATACAGTCTCCAGTTAGTAAGGTGGTAACTGTAGGAATAGTGGCTGTTCCATACTGTGTGCACCTTCTACATATGTATCTTACTATACATATCTCTGCGTGTGTATGTGCAGTTACATATATGTCTATCTCTCTCTCTTGATTTTACATATATGTCTATCTCTCTCTCTTGATTTTATATATATATATATATATATATATATATATATATATATATATATATATATATATATAAAAATATGTATATGTATATCTGTATCTGCATATATGTATCCTAGGGATGTTGATTGCTACCACATTGTACATAACCTATGGGAGCCAGAATGTACTGCATGATATGTTACTGCAGCCTGACATCATACAGGTGGGATGGAGTACTGTTAACATCTTGTGCCCATGTCGTGTCAGGTCCTGGGTATCGCGGCTGCAACAGTTTGCAGTGTATTGCAGGGCAGACATGTTTGACTGTGGTGGGGGGATAAATAATTGTACAAGACGTATGTTGTATGGGGCCTCTCAACCCCAGTAGTGGTGCATTTGGACATACATGTTTATGTTACGTCGCCATTGTTATCTACAGATGTATGTCCGTATACAACTATGTAGATACATATATCTGTTTACATATATATAACTTGCTGTAAATCTGTAGACATATATATCTATAGATGTATGCATATACGTTTACATATATATATATATAATCAAAACGTATATATTTCTATATTGTATCTATATCTACATATATAGATATATCTATTTAGATAATCTCTATGTACACACACACACACACACACACACACACACACACATGTTGGAATACATTCCCTGTACTGTTGAATGACTGGGCTGGATGATATGTTTGTGAAAACATCAGGCTTATGTATATCTGACATGGCTTAGTACTAAATCAGTTTGGCTATGTTGTGCAGGGTCTTGGGTTCGAGCCTTGAAGAGGCTATTTATTTTGTTGCTGGGCAGAACAAGGGTCATTAGATACAGAGTGATTAAGGCACTTTTGAGCAGTTGTAAGCAGGTTTGCACTGAGGTAAACACTGCTGACTTCCGGTTACAGTTTCTTATACTTGGTTAGCTTCTAAATTGCTTAAGCTGTGCAGGCATTGCTTACTCCCACGCAAACACACTTAAGCCCGCTTACCGCTTACTGCTGCTTAAAAGTGCTTACTCCCACTTACCCCCACGCTAATTTCTTTAAAAGAAAAGAAAAAATGGTTTATAGGAAAGTGGTGAAAAAGGGGCACAAAGAGAGAAAGACAGTAGGAAAAATAGCTAGGGATATGCAGGAAGGGTGTAGGGAAGGTCCATAGCTGCCCATTTCGTCTACAGCAACAGCTTTGCATATACACTGAATTTGGAGGTAGATTTGGACACTCATACCCCTGAGAGAGTGGTGAGGACAACAATAATATGTTGTGATGCCAATTAGACCCAGTTAGACCAGATTACATGTGACCAGTGGACACGTGTACGAAATGGACAGTTATGTATGGGGCGTGATTTTTTTTGGGAACAGATTGTCCTTTTTTATTTTTTTTTAAGGTGAAAGTGGGATGTTGGGGAGGGATATTAGGTATATATGGGGAGGGAGGTTAACAGACAAGACAAACAAGATGCATACAGGGGCGGTATATGACACGTGGGGGGTAAACACCTTGATGGGGAGGGGTGTTGGGAAATTGGAAGCCCATGAGCCCCCTAGTGGAAACAATGGGACTGAGGTCCACACCGATGGACAGTCACCACTGCACCTTCACAGCCCCAATGGTGGCAGTGCTGTGGGCTGAGTCACAGAGCCAGACTGATGCTCTAGTCATGACACGTGGCCCTTGAGCTGGCGTAGATGATAACCAAGCTGCTGGTTGAGCTCTCTATGCACAACGACCCGGACCTGGCTACGGGTGACAGGCACATGTCCACGCCCACTCCTGGGGGGGTGAGCCCCATCCCCTGAGGCAGTTCCACCCAAAGGTGGTGCAGGGCCAACAGATGAGGAGACCTCAGGTTGGGCCTCAGACATGTTGGTGCCTGGTGCCACGGTCAGCTGAGGTGGGACAGGTGGGTCCACTGGGACCGGCCTTCCCAAATGTGCTATAATGTTTAGATTTTATCATATGTGGGTTAGTAATAGTCAACACATTCCAGGGTTAGGTATAACAGCATGCACAGATATTCCCATTAACCCAGACACCAGATATGGAACAGTTGCATAGCAAAAAGAACACATGCATATATGGGACCATAGTGGTAATAACAGCAGCATGCAGGTACATTGATGGCACCATGCCACCAATGTCAAGCACAAAAAGCAAATCACACCAATAATTTTTTTTTTATATATTTCAAACAAATATAAAATATATAAGAAAAAAGAATGAACATGCCACCTCTTCCTCTCAAATATTTAGATAACCGAAACACTCTCAGTACAAACAGCAGTTTAGGCGGAAGCTTGGTAACTCTTACAAGAACTGTTGAGCTGTTACAAACAGCAGTTTAAATTGAAGTTTGCTAAAACTGTTGAGCTGTTAACAGCAGCTGAAACACGCAATACAAACAGCAGTTAGAGTGGAAGTTTGCTGGCTCTTACAAGAACTGTTGGGCTGGTAAGAAACAGCTGAAGCACTCTTGATACAAACAGCAATCTAGGTAGGAGCTTCCCAGTTCTAATTAAACTGTTAAAAATTCTTTGTTTTACTATTTGTTTTATATAATAAACAGTAAAAGACAGGATAAGTGCTTTTGGTTATGCTTAACCTTCTTCAGATCCTGTTAGAAATAAGAAAAACTTCCTTTTTATATACAAAGCGGTTGCAACTCCCATTCTAAAGCCATTAATTAAAGTGAAAACTTAGATTGTATTAAATTTTATTTCTCAGGCCTCGCTCTTTTAATATAGGTTTTAGGGGTACTACCCCATTCAGTCCTGGGGGATGATCTGCTCTCAGATCCATAATCTACCTTGCTTCTTCAGCTTCCATTTTATTCATTAAGTCACCACCTCGTATACTTTCTTTTATGTTCGATAAAGCCATAAATCTAAAAGAGTGGTTCTCAAATCTAAAGATATATGTTAGAGAGAATTAGTTTCTACCTTGTTTCTTATATCACATATTTGGCGAAGAATACGTTCCTTGAATTTTCTGTTCGTTTTGCCTATATAAGCTGTGCAGGTACTACAGGTTGCAACATATACTAGGTTTCTGCTATTGCAATTCACTAGCCCTTGGAAAGTATATATTTTATTTGTTACAGGATGTATAAATGTATCTTGTGTGTTAATCCAAGCACATGCTTTACAAAAACCACATCTGCGTGTACCTCTGTTAGGCCTTGTAGGAGCAGCCTGAGTGATATAATTTCTCATCTCTATTCCATCTTTTTGGCATAAAAGCCTCTTTAGATTCCTTTTGTTCTTAAAATGCAAAGCTGGGTTTTTCTCCTACCAGTTCTTTAATTCTAATATCTGAAGTTAAAATCAGTCAATATTTTCTAATAGCGCCACATACAGTTGCATTGTCTGTGCTATATGTGATCGCACACCTTACTTTGTGTTCTTTGGAGCAGCTTTCTTTATTCTGCTTCATCTCTTATTCACTCCTCTTAGAATAATGAGGTCTACACCTTTATGGTCACGTATTCCCAATATTTGCTCTTTGCCTTTAGTAATATTTTTTTCTTTATACCCTCTTTCTATGAAGTTATTCAACAGTTTCTCATGTTCCATCAAATAAACATCTTAGTTTGTACAATGTTTCGATACTCGTACTGCTTGATTGTCCACTATATTGTGGAAAATATGTCTGGGATGCATACTTGAGTAGTGTAGCATATGATTACGCCATAAAGATTTTCTGTAAATCATTGTTTCAGTACCTTTTGCAGGATCTAAACTCAATTTCACATCCAAAAATTCAATTTCATGATACGAGCTTTTAACCTGGAATTTCAGGAAGGTAGCTGTCATACTCAAAAAAATCAATTAAATTGTTGAGTGAAGTTTCACTTCCTTCCCATGCAATAAAGATATCATCTACAAATCTACTATACAATAGTAGTTTGTTGGTCCAAGTATTTCTGGTGTTATCCAACCATTCCTTTTCCCATTGGGCAAGTACCAGATTGGCATAGCTATTAGCGCAGGGGGTCCCCATTGCTACTCCCCCATCTCTGCCAGTAATAAGTATTGCCATACGTAAACACATTGTTTTCCAATACCCATTCTAGTAAACTGCAAATTAATGGGGTATTAGATAGAAATGGATTAGTACATTTCCGAATGGATTCTATGCCAAACTCGTTTGGTATGCACGTAAATAAATTATTTACATCCAAAGTTACCAAAAGCAAGTCTTCAAACGAGCATCTATTTTCTATACTTCCATGTAGATTTTGCAAGACATCTCTGAGTCTTTTATAATAGTGTTTGCTCTGCTCAATAGTTTTTTAAATTCATTCTCTAGATAGGTAGATAGTGGCTCTGTGACCCAACCTCTTCCTGCTACTATTGGACGCATCGGTGGTTTGAGGCAGTCTTTGTGTATTTTAGGCAGTTCACTAATTGCTGGTACAGTTGGGTAAGAGACTTAAAAAAAAAGTCATATAGCTCCTTAGTTATCATCCTGTTCATTAGCATCTCATATAGGCTCTCTTTTACATTACTTATCAGTACATTTAGATATTTTTGCTTAGCACCAAGTATGTTTCTTTTTTGCTGAACAGATCTTCCATCGCCAAAGTTGAATGAACATTTCCACTGAAGGATGAATAGCAGAAACAAAGCTACTCGTTTTTTTATATATACTTGTCTTGACATCTTCATCACCATCTTTACTACCAAATATATGCTTCAAAGTAACATTTCGACCAAAACACTTCAAGTCCGTTACTATTTCATGTAATGGCGATTGTATGGAGGGTAATGTTCATTCGACTTTGTGAACAAGGGATATATGAAAACAGGCAAGGGAATAACTCTTAAGCAATATTGTAACTTGACCCAAAAGGGTTAAATGAACTGAGGCAGCAAACAGTTATTGTGATAAGACCAGCAGATAATGGTGGAGCTATTGTGGTGATGAGCTCAAATAACTACACAACTAAAATGGAAGATCTGCTCAGCAAAAAAGAAACATACTTAGTGCTAAGCAAAAAAGATCTAAATGTAATGATAAATAATGTAAAAGATAGCCTGTATACGATGATAATGAACAAGATGATAACTAAGGAGCTATATGACCTTTTTGAAGTCTCTCACCCAACTGTACCAGCAATTAGTGGACTGCCTAAAATACACAAAGACTGCCTCGAACCACCAATGTGTCCGATAGTGGCTCTGTGACCCAGCCTCTTCCTGCTACTATCTATCTAGAGAATTAATTGAAGCTACTGAGCAGAGCAAACCCTGTTATAAAAGACTCAGCAGACTTTTTGAAAAATCTACATAGAAGTATGGAAAATAGATGCTCGTTTGAAGACTTGCTTTTGGTAACTTTGGATGTAAATACTTTATTTACGTGCATACCAAACGGGTTTGGCATAGAAACCATTCGGAAATTTGCTAGTCCATTTCTATCTAATACCCCATTAATTTTCAGTTTACTGGAATTAGTACTGGAAAACAATGTGTTTACTTATGGAAATACTTATTACTGGCAGAGATGGGGGGTAGCAATGGGGACCCCCTGCGCTAATAGCTATGCCAATCTGGTACTTGCCCAATAGGAAAAGGAATTGTTGGATGACACCAGAAATACTTGGACCAACAAACTGCTATTGTATAGTAGATTTGTGCATGATATCTTTATTGCATGGGAAGGAAGTTAAACTTCACTCAACAATTTCACTGATTTCTTAAGTATGACAACTACCTTCCTGAAATTCCAGGTTAAAAGCTCACGTCATGAAATAGAATTTTTGGATGTGAAATTGAGTTTAGATCTTGTAAAATGTATTGAAACAATGATTTACAAAAAATCTCTCTGGTGTAATCATATGCTACACTACTCAAGTATGCATCCCAGACATATTTTCCACAATATAGTGGACAATCAAGCAGTATGAGTATCAAAAGTTTGTACAAACGAAGACGTTTATTTGATGGAACATGAGAAACTATTGAATAACTTCATGGAAAGAGGGTATAAAGAAAAAAAGATTACTACAGGCAAAATTGAGTTTAGATCTTGTAAAATGTATTGAAACAATGATTTACAAAAAATCTCTCTGGTGTAATCATATGCTACACTACTCAAGTATGCATCCCAGACATTTTCCACAATATAGTGGACAATCAAGCAGTATGAGTATCAAAAGTTTGTACAAACGAAGACGTTTATTTGATGGAACATGAGAAACTGTTGAATAACTTCATGGAAAGAGGGTATAAAGAAAAAAAGATTACTACAGGCAAAGAGCAACTATTGAGAATATGTGAACATAAAGGTAGACCTCATTATTCTAAGAGGAGTGAATAAGAGATGAAGCAGAATAAAGAAAGCTGATCCAAAGAACACAAAGTAAGGTGTGCAATCACATACAGCACAGACAATGCAGCTATATGTGGCACTATTAGAAAATATTGGCTGATTGTAACTTCAGATATTAGAATTAAAGAACTGGTAGGAGAAAAACCCAGCTTTGCATTTAAGAACAAAAAGAATCTAAAGAGGCTTTTATGCCAAAAAGATGGAATGGAGATGAGAAATTATATCACTCAGGCTGCTCCTACAAGGCCTAACAGAGGTACACGCAGACGTGGTTTTTGTAAAGCATGTGCTTGGATTAACACACAACATACATTTATACATCCTGTAACAAATAAGATGTATACTTTCCAAGGGCTAGTGAATTGCAATAGCAGGAACCTAGTATGTGTTGCAACCTGTAGTATCTGCACAGCTTATTATATAGGCAAAACAAACAGAAAATTCAAGGAACGTATTCCTCGCCACATATGTGATATAAGAAACAAGGTAGAAACTAATTCTCTCTACCAACATATCTCTAGATTTGAGAACCACTCTTTTAGATTTATGGCTTTATTGAACATAAAATAAAGTATACAAGGTGGTAACCTAATGAATAAAATGGAAGCTGAAGAAGCAAGGTGGATTATGGATCCGAGAGCAGATCATCCCCCATGACTGAATGGGGTGGTACCCCTAAAACCTATATTAAAAGAGCGAGGCCTGAGAAATAAAAAAAGTGAATACAATCTAAGCTTTCACTTTAAGGAATGATGTCTTCAGAATGGGAATGGCAACTGCTTTGTATATAAAAAGGAAGTTTTTCTTATTTCTAACAGGATCTGAAGAAGGTTAAGCATAACTGAAAGCGATTATCCTGTATTTTACTGTTTGTTTTACTATTTGTTTTATATAATAAAGAGTTTTTAACAGTTTAGTTAGAACTGGGAAGCTCCTACTTAGTTCGCTGTTTGCATCAAGAGTGCTTTAGCTGTTTTTAACAGCCCAACAGTTCTTGTAAGAGCTGGTAAGCTTCAACTTAAACTGCTGTTTATATTGAGTGTTTCAGCTGTTTCTTACCAGCCCAACAGTTCTTGTAAGAGCCAGTACACTTCCACTCTAACTGCTGTTTGTATCAAGCGTGTTTCACCTGCTGTTAACAGCTCAACAGTTTTAGCAAGCTTCAATTTAAACTGCTGATTGTAACAGCTCAACAGTTCTTGTAAGAGTTTCCAAGCGTCCACCTAAACTGCTGTTTCTACTGACAGTGTTTCAGTTATCTAAATATTTGAGGGCAAGTGGTGGCACGTTCATTCTTTTTTCTTATGCCACCAGTGTTGCAATAATTCAATATAGCACATGCATGGAAACACATATAAATATTTATTAACCAATATGGCATAATCAGAACATGGGAGACATTACATACCAGTTGGGGTGGGTATGTAGTTTATTGTTGGAGCTATGGTGGGGGAGGGGAGAAGGATGTCAATTAACAACTAGTATATTCCTATAGTCCACATTACTTTCCTAGTCAGTGCTGTTATCTGTACCTTACAAGTATTACTACACTACCCTATAGCCTTAGTTTGGACAGTGATATGGCTGTTGTCATCATTATACATGAACTGGTTTTACCTGCAGTATACACCTCTTACCTGGTATACCTGTGGAGGAAATGTTTGCTAATGCTAACCAACTGTTTCTACATATACTCCCAGATTCCAGGCTGATGTTGGGCACATAGCTATCCAACTCTTTCTGCCCAGACTCTGGCCATGTCTTGACCACATGCAGGTGTACAGGGACATATCTAGACTGTTGCCCTCCTCAACCTTTATTGACTTGACACACACACATACATGCTTGCCTACACAGTTATATTATGTAGCAAAGTGTAGGTGATGGTGATTAGTGATACTTTATTATTCAGACAAACTACAACACTCAATGAAACTACAACACTCACTATTCCCTACAATACCAGAGTAAACAGTACCAGTACAGGGTATGAAGGGTTTTATTTCTCGGAACAGTGTTTGTATCAAATGTACCTGTGGTAGCAATGATTATTAGCACTACCTGATTGTTCCCACACAAAGTTCCAGATTACACATTAGTATTATGCACACACATCTCACTCTGTTACTATATACACTGTGGTCACAGCTTGACAACATGAGGGTGTAGATAGGACATACTTGGCTTATTACTCTCCTTACAATTTCAGGAGTTGCTACAGTGACAGGTTTATTCTTATAGATGTTTGACAATCACTTGTATTCCCTGTTGGCTGATAAACATCTAGGATCATCCCACAGTCTTCACAGGGGGACAGGCAGCAGATATGGGCCCATATACTGGACATCCTGGTCTTATCTGTACAGTTGTGGGGTATGATTCTGTATGCAGCCTACTTCCACTCCCAGGATTCAGACCATGGTTGTGTCTGCTACAACTTAAAGACTGCCCATCAGAGTTGTGTGTGCTATATAGATATTGCTGTATATCTCCTATCTGCTTTCTGTCTTATAATTCTCCTGTGCTTTGGCATTCTGAACTTTTATTACAACACTCTTATACAGATATCCTAGACAGTTATATTTTGTAGGAATGTGTGGGCAACAGTGATGCCTACTACCTCATTATTCAGAGCAACTGCATCAGTCACAATGCCATACAATACCAATGTAAACAGTACCAGTACAGGGAACATTCTTGTATTTCTGGGCACAGTGCTGGTATCAGACATACCTGTGGAAGAACTGTTTGTTAGCATTCCTTGAATGTTGCCACACACAGTACTAGATTACACATTACTAATATGCACATACATCTCACTCTGTTACTGTACACACTCTGGCCACAGCTTGACAACATGGGGGTATAAATGGGACACACGTGGATTCTTACTCTCATATGGTTTTGGGGAGTTGCTAGTGTGCCAGCTTTGCTCTCATAGATGTGTCAATCAGTTGTATTTCCTGTTTGCTGCCTATACATCTGGGATCATCCTAATGATTTCACAGGGGAACAAGTTGACAGGCACCAGATATGGGCCACTTTACTGGACATTCTCGACATATCAGTATAGTTGTGTATGATTCTGTATGCAGACTACTCCCACTGTCAGGATTTGAACCATGGGTATGTGAGCTAAAAATATAACAGTTCACATCTCAGTTGCATGTGCTATTCAGGTTGTGTTGTTTGCCTTTTCCCCGTTTTCTGTCTGTCTCTCTCAGTTGTACTAAATGGGCTCTGGGGATTACACCAGTCATATACAGGCATTCCTACACATTCTATTTATGGTGCACAGTGTGGGTAACAGTGCTTAATACAACAGTACTATGACGTGATTGCAAATCTACATTACCATATGATACCAGAGTATACACATGCAGTCCAGCAGTTAGAACTTTATTGTCAGACTATTACGCTTTATTTACATACAATCTATACGAGACTTCCTGCCATATTCTCTGGTGCATGCAGTACTTGCCTTGAACAATACTGGTTTTATACAGACAATTAATTTACTAATACTTTTAGTTTTATTTCCAGTGACAGTAAATGTGAGTATTACTGACCTGCCTCATGTTGCAACCTCGCTAGGTGACCGACGTGGGCCTCCTGGTTCGCGGCCCACACCATTGCAGCTGTGGAGGACATAAGAGAAATATTTAGCCATACCTATCCATGATATACATGATCTGGCAATTATTATACACCTAGTGAGGTGATACTTACACAGCTGGGACATCCCATTCCGATCTAGCCTCTTAGATCCACTGGTCCAAGAGGTCCCACGTACGCTGCTTCAGGTCGGCATAGTGATGCCTGAGCTGCTCACCAGTTCATGGTATGCCACTGGCACTGGTGAAGTCACAGGCAAGATGGTCCAAGGCCTCTGCCTTATATTGGGAGCCCTGGTCCTGGTCCTGCAGCAGTCTCGGATCATGGTCTTTAACAAGGAGTCCTGCCATGACTCTGGACTCCTGGATGCACCAGTGTTGTGCCCGAAAGTGCACACCTTCTCCCCTTCCTGACATGGTGCCTGCAAGGGGAGGCTACAACCAGTTATGAGATGTGTTCACACTTCTTACATTTTAGTAGGGCCGATTTCCCGCACTTTTCTGTGATTGGCCGGTTTTGAAAAGGCTAAGCTATGGGCAAACCTGCTCACCTAGGGCTGGCATTGTTTAAAATGGTATACCTCTGGGCACACTTAGCTAGCCTACACATTGCTAACACCTCCTAAGCTGGCCTGTGCAATGCTTAGTGTTACTTACATTAGACTTTGAATTATATTACTGTTTGGCATTGATTTATTATTCATTACTCCTTAGATGTATGCCTGGTATCCATGATTCATGTGTGCGTACACAGTATGGGGTCTTTCTGTTTTATTGGGGACTTCAAAACTCTATTACAATTACACCTGACTTCTGGGATTACTGCCACACTCCAGTTCATATTTATGTTATGTAGTGGGTTGAGGCACATATGTCTGTATACAGATTCCTTTCACATGTTCAGTTTGATTTTACTATGGTGAAGACTTGTTTACCGATACCTCATTCTTCTTTATTTCTGTGATGGTTTGGTGGTTAACTACTGTGACTATAGGAAATAGGTTCCTGGGTTCAAGACCTGCAAGGCTGTTTATTTTGTTGATGGGCAGAACAAGGGCCGTTGGATGCAAAGTGATTAGGGCACTTTTGAGCAGTTGTAAGTGGGTTTGCATGAGGGTAAGCAATGCTAACCCTCCAGTTACATATGCTCACAGAGAGTTAGCTTCAAAATTGCTTAACCTGTGTGCGCATTGATTACCCCTGTGCAAATGGGCTTAAACCTGCTTAGTAGTGCTTAAATATGCTTACTACCGCTTATTGGTGCTTAAACCTGCTTACTAATGTTTTATTCATTATGATACTGATACCTCCCATGTGCATTTACTGCAGTACTCCAGTTCATTACTATATGTTATTTAGTGGGTTATGCAACATAAATATTAGTCATAACGTGCTTTGCCATGGAAAATGGAATGTGCTGCAGTGGGACTCGAACCAGGAATGCCTGCTCGTAAGGCGAATGCCCTGCCCACTACACTACTGCTATGATGCTTTATTTGCATATATCTTCCTTGTTATCCTCTTCACCCATTCAAGCTGCATTAACCGTAGCTAAGCGATGGGCACATCTGCATGCCTACGGTTAGTTTTAATCAGATTTAAAAAAAAAAAATAAGGTTTATTCATTTTATTTCTGTATACTTGCTGTTGTACATGAGGGGGACTGTTGGTGGGGATATGCAGACACCTATGAGTCATCTCGCTGATTTCTTAGCCCTTTCTGCTGTTCTTCACTGTGGGGCCATGTATATTCTGAGAGCTCTGCTCTCAGACACATCTCCTGCACTTTACACGCTCTGTGTAAGATTAGGAGCTCAGGCAGTGTGCCTCATTAATATGCATGGCACGCTGCAGTCCTGCTCCTAAACGTCCGCCTCCATGCAGGACTAAGCTAGTCCTGCACAGAGGAATAGTAAATCTGGGGGACAGTCTGTGATTACACTATGGTGTTAAGGGGAAGAGGGACTTGGCTAAAGGAATGATTTTACCGCTTTTATTGCTCTTAACAGAACGACCCTCTGTAACTACTCCCTGCTCCAAACAACCTGATTATATATAGGGAATGTATTTGATGCTTTTCATTATACTCCACTAGTATTGCTTGTGTGTTTCAATAAAGGATATTCCATTTTTAACTCAACTGCGGGCTACCTACTACTTTTTAATTGATTATTTTGGAGCATGTATTTTATAGTTATATTTTACAGTTCATTTTTTATTAAGTGAACTAAGTGTGTAAGGAGTGGCCTTAGGTCAACTGGTGCCCTAGGCAAAAGGGCTCCACGGCGCCCCCACCATACCACCTGGTGCCCCCATCCTGGTCTACCTACACCAAATAAATACTGGAAAAGTGCTCCTGCTACAGTGGCGCCCTAGGCGGCCGCCTAGTTGGCCTATGCCGAAGGCCGGCTATGAGTGTAACATAATTTAGGAAGTGAACATCACACCTTCAACACTGTGAAGTCTCTTCTTGGTCTGTGTGTATATATCTATAATAAATAGTTACACATGTGTGTGTATGTGTGCCTATGGATTCCTATTATTTTCCCAAATTATATTTTGGTTAAATTGAGAATCAACAACTGAGTTGGTCAGCTCACAATTTCACATAGGAAACGCTATGGAGTCTGGACTGGTGTGAGAGTTTTCCCTTTTCACACTGTTGTATGATCTTGCGGTTGGTATATGCAAGTAGTAATGGGTGTGGGAGCATGGTACCTTGCAGTGGCTGATGTGGGGACTTGCCCACCTGCAGAAAAAAAAATAGCTTTGGGATGACTTTTTCTGTAGTTAGCACTGTTTTTCCAACTATTTCAAGGTCATCAGGCATACTGTTAACCATTTGAGGCATCATCATTAACACCCATTTTATCCTATTTTAACAAATGGTTTGGGTGTTGCATCAATTGTCACCACATCCTACTGTTCAGAGCTTACCTCTTTAAGTCTTTTCTCACATAATCCATCCATCTCTTGGCTGGACATCCTCATCTCCTCTTGCCTTCTTCCTGTCCCTTCCAAATCAGCTTTACCAAATTGTCTTCTGCCTTCTTGTACATGTATCTGTTTTCCTTGACCTTTTCTGGAGAAGCATTTGGACTTCTTCTTTAGTTACATTAAAAAGTCAAGAATGAATTCCCATTAATGTATTATGCTAATGGAAAAATGGCACCTCCCACTATGATCCGAAAGAAACAGCTATTCATACTGGAAGATAAATTCAGTGCCAGCATTACTCCTTAAACATTTACTGAAAATCTGCAAATCCCTGGTCTTTACACTCCTATTTGTATTCTCTAAAGATAAAAATATTATTAACTTGTATCCAGAAAAATTACCCACATGCCTAATAAATGGCATTAAACATGCCCAGCTAGAACTGTTGCTGAGCTTGTTTAACTAAGAATTAGCCATAGGGCATGTCCTTGAAGGGTCTATATCATATATTCGAAGTTTTATAACTTTGAACATTAAAATATCGAATTTAAATGTTCAAAGTTATAAAACCTCGAACATATGTAAAAAAAAAAAAAGAAAGAAAAAAAAAAAGAAAAACCCAAAACTAACAGCTATAGGCATGGGGGACAACCCCCCTGCACTCCCCACACCCATCCCTCTCTAAATATACCAATTCCAAGACTGCACTACAGTGCAGTAAGGGAAATCTTCCTTTTATTGCACTACAGTGCGGTCTTGGAGTTGGTATATTTAAAGAGCGGGGGGTGTGGTGGGTGAAGGGGGTCTTGTCCCACTGCCTACACCAGTCAGGTTTTTTTTTTTTTTTTTTTTTTTATTATATGTTCGATGTTTGAAACTTTGAACATTTAAATTTGATGATTTAACATTTGAAGTTTTCCATCTTCGAACATATAATATAGACCCATCCTTGAAGCATGTTGAACTGCAGTTGTGATATCCCTTCACAAGGCTGGCCCTACCACAGACTCCAGAAACTATAGACCCATTAAACTTGACTAGTCTAATTTGCAATACTATGTAATGTATTATATTTGACTAAATAAAACTACATTATGAAAAATCTCATTCAGCTAGACCCTCGGAAGTTTCTTTTTTTAGACTAAGTTTGCCAATGACTCCAAGATCAGTGCTATTGTCTAACAACCTTTGGATAGCAAATCATTGTGGCTAGAACTAACCCTCATTAATCAATAGTATATACAACAAAAGTTAAAAAGTAAATGCAAAAAAGTGCAGTACTGTAACATTTTGTAAACTACGCTCTCTCAACGTGCTGTACAATCTAGTAGTGCACTTCAAACTGACAAGGCAGTCAGGCCTGAATCTTGATACCAAGGTTGATAATATCCAAGCCTTCAACCACCATGCGGCATCAGTAGTCAGAAAATCCTTCTGATTTAACACAGCTAAAATTTAAAGTTGCATTATCCAGGTTAAACAAAGTTATCTTTCCTCTATACACAGCTCTGATTAGGCAAGCTGTAGAGTACAATGCCCCCTTTAACATGTAGCTATCCAAACACAACAAGCAACTAGAAAGCCACAGAATTTACAAAAAAAAAACAAAAAACAAAACAAAAAAAAGAATAGTGTAACACAAAGACCCTGGTCAGTCAGGAAAGACTTATAGTCCTATCCTTATACTTGGTGTCTTACAGGGATTTATGTGAAAGTCTCTTGTAGACATGATATGCAATATATTGTATACCTAACTTTCCTTCTCTGCAAGACCAAAAGCTGTACAAATACCATATTCAAGGACTTCAGTCTCCAACAACAAATACATAAAATCATGCTGGAGCATGGGCTAAGTTTTCCCAGTCACTGGAATAAATTAGCTCTGCATGTTAAACAAAGTGATACTCTTGCTTCCGATAAATCAAAACTTGATGACTGGATGAGTTCCTGCAAAGTCATCTGTAGAAAAAACTACTTTGCCCTTCTGGAATTAGGGGAGTTTAATGTCAAGGTGGGCACTGATGGGGTAGAAATACCTCTAGACTCACTTTCCTAATCATGCCTATCATTTGATGATCTTATGATCATAGAAAGAACTTGTCATTAGCAAAATATTTTTAACATTCTAAGCCAGATTTTCAGTATTACATTTATTAAACACTGCCTTACACTGCAATCACTGTAGTTATTAGCTTGTTAAATCGATTAAGTCCACTGGACATAAAGGTCCCTTTATAAAGGCAACATGGGACCACTGTCCGGTTAAATCACTTACACAGAGTCACTCAATAAGCAAATGAAGGATGACTGTATCATGCCCTGGCCTACAGCTCATTAAAAGTCTGTAGCCTTAATCATCTGCACTAGCTTCAGATGCTGACTGCAAAATTCACACTGAGATGACTATCCACAGTGATGCTGTAACAGTACAGGATTCTGGCTCTTAAGAGATATGTTCTCAAAGTGTTATTTGGAATCATTGATAAGCAGGAATCTTATCAGCCTAATTTTAATTTACCTGATCACTTTCATGAGTTTTCAGTACTTTGTGTTGGTGTATTTAACATAGGACTGTTTTAAAAATTAATATCATGATAAAAGTGGGCAGCTTTCTGTTCAAGGTTAAGATTTCTAAACAGCGAGCAGATAAGTAGATAAATACAAGTTAAAAATTAACAGAACTCTAGAATTTCCATAGAATGAGCTATCCCCTATGGCCTGACATAAAATGTTACATGAAACCATACATATTTTCAAAGTTAAGGGAAAAAAATCACTCGTAGGTTCAAACACAAATCAGTACAGCTTTTTGCACCTGTACAATCAAGCAAAGTTATGCCACTGCAAAGCTTCACCTGCTTCTGTGTAACACTCACGCAGTGAATGTCAGTTTAACAGCAGGGTTTCTCACTATAAAAAGGTCAGCACTTCATTAAAATTTATCCGAAGCTTCTTTTACAAAAGATTCATGGCTTATCGAACCACCACCATTTTAAAAGCTTAACTCACTTCAAGCAATAGTCACACTTAAGAATTACCAGTTATCAAATTATCAGAACTTTGTACTTAAATGTATAGAAAAGAAAATGCATTTCAGGGGCTAGTCTTTCCAACATGCAACATGAAAATATCTACCATGTACTGTTTTAAATTGTTTTTTAAGTTCTTAATATATGAAATAACCTTGGGTCTATGTCAATTCTTCGAACGCTTAAAATGTCGAATGTTACATGGTCGAGACCAAATGTTCAACATTTCAAGTATTCAAAGATTGAATTTTAACATCGCCGTATGGTGCAGAATGGGAGAATTTCTCTTTTCTGCACTTGAAGTGTGGTCTCGGAATTGGTATATTTAAGTAGGGGGTTGTGGGGGGTGTAGGGGGGCTTGACCCCCCCCCTTCGCATTGTTAATGTGTTTTTCTTTTTCTTAATTTTATATTCAAACATCCAAATGTCGAACATTTGGTCTCGACCATGTAACGTTCAACATTTTGGATGTTCGAATATTTAACATAGACCGATAACCTTGAATCCCTGCTTTATGTTTTATAACCACAGTTAGCTTTTATTCATATCCAGGCATGAGTATTATATTAGGTTATCGTCTGCACATTTTCCATGTTGTTTTTATACTAATGAACTCCAACAACATTCCAAGTTTCTCATCATTTCTCATTGCCATGTTTCTTACTGCTGCACATCCCATATCAGTTATCCATTACTCCTAAGCAACCTACACCACTTTTACAGTAATTATTTCAAAATATTTTTCTGAAGCCTACAAATGTTTGAAATTAATGTTCTTTTGCTATGAAGTTTCTAACAGTTGTAACACTAGTCTCTGGAGACCTTTGACAAATGTTTACTTACTTGTTATATAGCAAATTATTTTTGGTATTTTGTGGGCCTGTGGAATTAAGTCTTAGTTCATATGCAATAACATATAAGAAATTTAACATGCTTGTGTATGTTTGCTCTCTTCATGATATATAATTCTGGAAAATCAAAAGTATATAAAAAATTCTTACAATCACAAGAACATGCTCAGGTTCTACCTAATGGGGGAAGACCTGAGTGTTTCAGCAGTCTTTGGAGTTGCCCCTCTACTTCCTTAACACATTTTATTTTCTTTTTCATCCAGAGTCCCCACTTCTCCGTCAAGTTATTCCTCCCAACCCAATAGGCCTCATCATCTTCCAACTCAGGGCTTAACTTACCAGTTTGTACTTACACTCAGTGCAGGTGCAGGACAAGCATCAGGAGTCATACTGTTATCCACATGGTCTGGAAATTTTTGCTGGCCTATGTCCCACCCTTACAAATCTATCTCAAGCTAAGACAGGCTGGACTTAGGAAACTATGGTGTGTTCTCTCCATGCAGTCTATAAGGGGCATGCACTATTCATCTGTCCTGTCCCCCTGCCTATTTTCCAGCTTGTATTTGACTCTGCTAGCATTCCCCCTACCCAGGATAGGACTATCTCTTTTTCCCTGCCAACTCCATCAATTGTCTGAGCCGCTACTCAAACTAATTGCCTGGGTTGTAGTCATGGCTTTATCACTCTATGCCACCTAAGCGGTCTCCTTATCTCATTTTCAACTGTCCCAAGAAGGCAACCAAGGCTGGCCTATGCCAATTAGACCAATGTATCCCAAATGGAGTGTATCCACATCTTCCCCACAAGACATCTGTGTCACAGAAGGAGGGTGTCCAAATTTCTCCCACAAGGCATCTGTGTAACAGATTGAGAATATATGAATCTGCCACACAAGGCATCTCTGTAACAGAAGGCAGGTATGTAAATCTGCCACACAAGGCAACTGTGTTGCAGAAGGAGGTTATGTGAATCTTTCCCTTACGCATATGTGTTACAGAAGGAAGGTATTTGATTCTGCCATGCAAGGCATCTGTGAAACAGAAGGGTAATCTAAATATGTAACTTCAGACATCTTTGTCAGAGAAGTAGGGTATTTGACTCTGTCACACAAAACATCTATGTAACAGGAGGAGGATAGCGGAATCTGTCACATGGGCATCTGTGTAACACAAGGGAATTATCTGAATCTGTCCCTTAAGGCATCTGTGTCACAGAAGGAGGGTGTCCAAATCTCTCCCACAAGATATCGGTGCAACAGAAGGAAGGTATCTGAATCAGTCACATAACACATCTACCTAACAGAAGGTGGGTATGTGGACCTGTAAAGTCTGAAATATTGGTAATGCTACCCAGTGTTTTCTTGGGTTTGTCATTGTTCTTTTATAGTTTAGCCTAAGAAGGATTATAACACCCTGGTGTTTTCCCTTAGTTTACCTTAATGGGCGCACTTTCTATCATATGACGTCTTTAAGATAGCAATAACCAAAATGAGTTTCCTTTGCATGTTTTTATTTGAACCTCAACAATTATTTACCTGCTTGAAGTGAAAGCCAAATATCATAAGAAAGTCCACATGAATGTTTTACTATTTCCAAGATGTTTTACTTTCCCAACATTCTCACTTCAGCCTAGATGGTGAGCCTGCAATAAAACAGGATGAAGCAAGAATGACAAAATATATACTGTGAGGTTCAGTTATGTAGCCCTCTGGTCAAGCAGTCTCACTACAGAAATTACAGAACAGATAAGATGAAAACTAAATGTAAATATTACTTATTACAAACCACCTAAGAAATCAAGAAATGGCATAGACATAATGCCAGAATACAATATACATTGTAGAAGAATTAAGTGAGCTTTGTACACAAAATGTGCAGCCATCTGGTAAGATGGTCAGAAAGCAGACTAGGTATATAAAAGTCATACCAGACAAGTTTAAAACAATGCGACACAGAGGCAGCCAAAGATATATACGGTCTATGATGCTAAACAGGTAAAGATAATATAGGATGGGGATCACAGAGGGACATGTCGAAGGAGCATTAGAAGGAAGTAACATCTTGGGTAACATCACAACAGTGAGAAAGCAAATTCCCAAAAGTCAACTTTAGATATGATTAAGCAGTCTTCAGCAAAAAAGCACAGGAATTTCTAGATAAGGCAGATGAGCTCCATATCACAAAATACAGGGGGGGGGGGGGGCAAATGTCCACCAAATAAAGCAACAGTCAAATGATAACAGAAAGCTGCTCCATTACAGGGTAGCTAGGTTTAGGTTTCAGTCTCCATATAGGCCATTCCTTTTCATGCTAAGTTCATAATGATCTGTGTAACCTTATGCTCACACAGAAGTTCTGCCTCATTGAATTAATGCCATTTTATTCAGACACAAGAAATGAAAAGTAGATGCAGAAATGTCTACAAAAAATGTTCATACATGTTAATGCTAACCCCTCACATAATGCTGTCTTGTGGTGAACCCACCACAGTTCTGTAATGTGGCAATCCCACTACAACTCTGTCATGTTGCAATCTAGCCACAGTCCAGGGTAAACAAAGCACAGCTGTGGTAAAAAAAAAGGGGAGGTTTCAGAATAAGAATGCATTACGGTGCCTTCATTACGTGACACAGATGTATGCCTCCCTAAAATAGGCATATAGATATGCATCTCATTGTAATCCATGAGACAAAGTTATAACCTAGAGCTGTTTACTGAATTTCCTGTTTGCACTTATTTTTAAAATTGTTTTTTTCTCAAAACTTGCATTTTATCTATCTTTGGCCTAGCACTCTTGTGTGGGGTCATTTACTGCACTGTTATAACTTGTTGATACTTGTGAACCTCTGCTATCTCTGAAAAAAACAAAACAAATCTTGCTTTTTTCCCACTTTTCTGAGATTTAAAAAAGTTCAGTTACAGGCTTGCTGGTCTTGAACTGTTTGTAAGTTTCTGTGAGGCCATTTTTTGCTTGGGCTAAAGGAAGTCTCTATGTTGATCAGTGGCAGTGAAAAACATTGAGCAGCCTGCCTGCCCCTGTGGGAGTGGTTACTGACTTGAAACTGTAGTTGTATTGGCCATTTTGGGTCAATTCCAAAACTCCTTCATCTTCCTCTCTTAAAACCCCTTTTTGCACGGTTTTATGCATACTGCAAAAGCGGGCAGTGCCGCCTAATTGGGTTTAAACTATTCTTGGCTCCACAAAGTCTGCTCTTCACTTTTTCCCTTAGAACTGTTCTCTCTCTCAATTTAAACACCATATTCTCATTCTAAGGCCCTTCACTGGTCCAATTAAGTAATCCTACAAGTTAGCACTATTAAACCATAAGCACTACTTACTCTTATATTCTCTATGATTACCCTGTCCTCTATTGGTCCGTCTTAAATTCAGTTTCCCTATATTACTCTAGCATGTCCAAAGGTCAGTCAATGGTTTCCTCTCCAGTCCAGCTGGTGAATCTGGGAATTTTGAGGCAATGTTACAACTGTCTCATGTACACGGACAACCCTCTCCTCCTCCAAACAGGTTGAAATACATGTGAGAGATGCAACTATTTAGCCAAACTGGAGGCTGAGCTCGCTCATCTCAAAACTGGTGTAACCAGTCAGGAGGAGAAGGTAACCTCACACAACACAATTCCAGCGAACCAAACACATAAATACACAAAAACATACTCTGAGGCTCTAAATAAAAATCTACCCAAGCAACAGAGACCTCCAAAGCAGACATCCAAGCAAATGCTACCTCAAAACAAAACACACACAACACATAATCCACAAAGTCAGTGTGCCAAGCAGCCACAGCCCTTAAGGCTGAATAACACACCTGATACTCTTGTAATAGGTGACTCTATTGTCAGACACACTGATGTCCTGCTCACCAAGCTGACAAAGAGAAGGTCACGGTGAGCTGCCTGTCGGGTGCTAGGATCCGCCACATAACGCAAGCACTCAGGTCACTCCAAAGCAAATACAAATATGACTCAGTCATTGTACATGCTGGTGTGAATGACCTGAGACGTAGCTCCCTAGATTACATGAAAAGAGACATAGAGGAGCTCTCTGATCATGTAGCCCAGGCTGGTATGACCCTGACCTTGAGCAGCATCTTACCCTCACCTAGAATGATGCCACAGTACAAAGACAAAATGATCGATTTTAACAATTGGCTAAAATTTTGGTGTCATTCAAAGGGGATCCAGTGTCTGTCAGCCTGGGATGACATGCTCGACAAGCCACATTGCTTCGCTAGGGACGGCTTGCACCTGTCACCACTGGGCTTTTGGATATTGGCAAAGGCTCTTGCCACCCCCATAGTGCCTATTTTAGGCAAGGCTCAAAAGTCAAACCCACCCCCATAGACAGCACAAGGAACAAGAAACTAAGGGTAATGCTGCTAAACGCCAGTAGTCGATGCACGCACTCGAAGCTCTCCTCAGTATGGAGAACATCGATATCTGTGCAGTGACAGAAACCTGGTTCAAGGCTCCAGAGAGCACCCCAGCACTACCAGGCTATACCTCATATCATGCTTTTCGGCCCCGAAACCCGGACCGAACCACAAAAGGAGGGAGAGTTTCCATATTTATCAAGGTTATCCACACCTCCAGGTTAGTGGCATTGCACGAAGTATCGGAGACCATCCATGTGCAACTAACAGTGGGCAAGACTGCTTTTCAGTTTATAGCATCCTACAGACCACCCTCTCAAAGTCAGGAATCCCACTCGGCTTTCCTGAAAACATTGGAGAATATGAAGATCTCTCCAAACACCATTATATTGGGTGACTTCAACTACCCAAACATTGACTGGGAGCACTACTCAAGCCCCAGCACCTTAGCCCAAAGGTTCCTGGAAATTATAAACTCAAATGCTATGGAACAACTAGTCACCACTCCCACAAGAGGGGACAACATACTAGACCTGATCATTACCAACATGGGGACTCTATGCTCCACACCAGAAGTATATCCCTCATTGGTAAGATCAGACCATAAATTAATTTCACTGGATGTCCACATCCTGACCCCACCCCCAGCCCAGAAAACCACAGTGAAAAACTTCTCAAAAGTGAACTTCTCACTTCTCAAAACCGAAGTGGAATCCTTGGGCCCCAGGGCCAGTGGAAACTATGGCCCAAACTGCAGAATCATATATAAATGCATTCTACGGACATCTCCAGGAATGCATGGATCATGCTATTCCAAACAAAACCAAGACCCAATCATCCAAAGGCAGGTGTCCAGTCTGGTGGACCCCTGCCATAAATAAACTGTACAACAGAAGGAGGAAACTACTACATGATAGAGCAAAATCCCTAATAGGGAAGGCATCTCTGATCAGTTCTAGCAAAAAATTACGATCCCTCATAAAATCCTCCAAGGCCAGCTTCGAGAAAAAAATTGCACAGGACACAAAAGACAATCATAAGACTTTTTTCAGTTCTGTTAGAAACCTGGGATGCAACTCCCAGACTTGTTCTGAGTTGATTCTAAATGACAAAAAATACACTGAACCCACAGACATCGCCAGGTCTGGTGGACCCCTGCCATAAATAAACTGTACAACAGAAGGAGGAAACTACTACATGATAGAGCAAAATCCCTAATAGGGAAGGCATCTCTGATCAGTTCTAGCAAAAAATTACGATCCCTCATAAAATCCTCCAAGGCCAGCTTCGAGAAAAAAATTGCACAGGACACAAAAGACAATCATAAGACTTTTTTCAGTTCTGTTAGAAACCTGGGATGCAACTCCCAGACTTGTTCTGAGTTGATTCTAAATGACAAAAAATACACTGAACCCACAGACATAGCCAATATCCTGGCAGACAGGTTCAGTGCAAATTCCCCCCCCCTCTCCCCCAAAAGAGCAAGTATCTATCCCGGCAGAGGGCTGCCTCCCAAACATCTCAGATGCTCAGGTGAAGGCTGCCCTCTCCAAAGCAAAAAACACTGCTTCCATGGGACCAGATGGCATCCCAGGTTGCGTCCTACATGAACTACAAGAGGAACTAATCCCTCAAATAAAACAGCTATACAATCTCAGCCTCACTAGAGGATATGTGCCCACAGAATGGTGTACAGCAACAGTGGTCCCACTCCACAAAGGTGGAGCCTCTACGGACCCTGGAAACTATCGCCCCATAAGCCTGACTAGCTTAGTCTGCAAGGCTATGGAGAGGATCATCATGGAGCTCATAAACAAAGACATTGGGGACCTACAGACACTAGATCCTACCCCAGTTTGGCTTTGTCAAGGGCGGATCCTGCCTTTTGAACCTGGTTAACTTCTTTGAAACAGTCACCAAAGCCATAGATGAAGGGAAGGTAGTCCACACAGTGTATCTGGAACTTGCAAAGGCATTTGACACAATACCCCACTCGGGCATCATAGATAAGCTATCCTGCTTAAATATAAACCCCTATGTCACAAGATGGGTTGCAAACTGGCTCAAAGACAGAACCCACAGAGTGAGAGTTGCTGGAGCCATGTCAGACTCGAAACCGATCACAAGTGGCATCCCACAGGGTTCTGTTCTGGGACCACTCTTGTTCGGTATATACTTTTCCGAGGTACAGGCAAATGTGGGAGGACTATGGCTTACCAAGTTCGCAGACGTCTGCAAACTGGTCGCCATAATCAACTCTCCAGCTGACACAAACATCTTTCAAAAAGGTCTCACAGAGACAGATAACTGGTGCCAGCACCATAGTTTAAAGCTAAATGCCAAAAAATGTATAGTCATACCATTTGGCAAAAACAATGTGCCCACAAATTACCACATAGGCGGAAACCCATTAAGTACAGAGAAAGTTATTAGGGACCTGGGGACCCAAGTTGATAGCAATCTCTCCTTTGAAAACCACATTGCCAAAGTGGTTAGAAAGACCTTCTACATAGCCCACCTCATTATGAAGGGTTTCACATCTAGATCAAGAAAGGTAATCGTGCCCCTTTATTCATCTCTCATCAGGCCCATCATAGAATACAATGCCCCTTTTGGGATGTACCTTACCCGACACCTGCAGCAATTAGAAAGACCCCAAAAGTATCTCAACAAGAGGATCAAGGGTCTCAAACAGATGCCATATGCTGCTCGGTTAAAAAAAACTCCAGCTCTACTCAGTTGCATACCGCCTACTTCAAGGCGATCTATGCCTGACATACCGCCTACTTCGAGGCGATCTATGCCTGACATACAAAGCTATGTCAAATCCAGAATTAATGGACATGCTCCACCTCAGTAAATCTAAATCCCTTAGAGCCACATGCTCGAGGGACTTGACTCTCAGCACAGAAATAAATAGAACTTGCTGGTGGGACAGGTTCATAACCCAGAGGCTCCCTTCGCTCTGGAATAGAATTCCAGTTCATGTGAGGCAGAGCACCTCACTGAATCTCTTCAAGAAAAATCTCGATAGGTGGATGGGGGATCGTAGGTTTGTCCCAGGGATTACTCCCATGTCACTATTAGACAGAGGCACAGTAAACTAAACCTTAAAAAGGGCACAGTATACTCAAATCAAGGGGTGGCGTAAGCCATACAGAATCGGGCTAGGCTTATAATTGCCCCAGGGCAGATAGCCTAGTATGAACCTATGAACCTATAACAGGTCATGCTTATAATTGCTATAGTTCAGCAATATATGTGAGAAATACTTTTAGATATACAACTACATAAAAGTGGCATATGGTCCTGTAACGTGAGATGTGCTACATGCACTGACTTGTGGGAGTGCTGAAAGTCTTCAGAACGTGATGTTGTTTTCCTTGGCTGCTGTAGTCTAGGCAATATGTGGTCATACCACCTGTAGAGCCCTTTTACTTTTTGTTTGTTAAATGGAGTGGAGGACTAATCCTCATGGACCATTTTCATATACAGCCCATAAATAGTCTGGTTAATTGACTTATTCAGAGTTATACAGTTAGGGAAATGGGGTCAGGTAATTAGACCTTGGACCACAAGAAGACCGTTAACAATTCATAGCCTTAATCCTCTGAGCATGTGATACTTGTGTTATGAATGAAGCAACTAGCTGTTTACAATAAGGTCCCAGCAAGTCCTGTTGTCAGAGATAGGCTTTTTACATGAATAATTGGCTTGTCTAGTGCCTAGTTTATTAGTCTACAGAATTTTAAAGAAATGCTGTGCGTTTGAGTTTTCTTGGTGAACTTTTGCTGATGTTGTGTTATTGATTTTGTGGGAGATGTCGTGGAAGGATAAGGGGTATCATATCATTAGTCATGGCCCTGGTGTGGGTTTGGGTAACACAGAGTTGCACTAGTTTATATTTAGGTTACTTGTGGTGCTGGACAAGGTAAGTGATTTGAAGGCGTAAATGTAGTTTAAATCCAGTAATGGGAGGTTTGGTATGATATTTGCTTTGCCTATGTATTCTATTTCTTGTATGGCTTTCCAAAAGTGCCATCATTGTCTTGCCATTATATTTTGTTTAGTTATCAAGTATATGTTTTTGACTCCTTTCTTTTAGCTTAAATTGTTTATTTTAATGTTATAAAAAAGATATTCCCCAGGATTCATGAAGCTCGGCACAAGGACGGTTTTAGCATTGCACCGAGCATCCTCATTACAGATGGTGCAGCAACACCATATGAATATTTATGAGGGCGCGCTGCCTCACCCTCGATGTGCACAGGAAATGTATGAAAGTGCAGGGGGCATGTTTAAGTACTCTATGGAGGCAGAAACATGCCCTCACAGTTGCACAACCAACTATGCTTACTATTAGAGCCCGCCTTTAATAGTAATCAATTAATTCAGTGTCCGTGGATACTGAAATGTATGCTAATCATACAAGAGTGTGTCCACGAACACCGAAATAAAATCAAAGTAGTAAACACACATGCACGTAGTGGAATGTTGAGCCCCGTCCCAGTTTGGCGCAAGGACGGTTTTAGCCTTGCGCTGCGCGTCCTCATTACAGATGGTGCAGTAACACCATATGAAATGTTTATGATGGCGTGCTGCCGCACCCTCGATGTGCACAGGAAATGTGTGCGAGTGTAGGGGGCATATTTAACTGCTTTTCGGAGGCAGAAACATGCCCCCATAATTGCACAACCTACTATGCTTACTATTGGAGTCCGCATTT
Source organism: Protopterus annectens (assembly GCF_019279795.1). NCBI lineage: Eukaryota > Metazoa > Chordata > Ceratodontiformes > Protopteridae > Protopterus > Protopterus annectens. Next base: position 1,369,189,129 of record NC_056743.1, read on the forward strand.
AATAGTAAGCAATTAATTCAGTGTCCATGGATACTGAAATGTATGCTAAGCATACAAGAGTGTCCACGAACACTGAAATAAAATCAAAGTAGTAAATACACACATGCATGTAGTGGAATGTTGAGCCCAGTCCCTAGAACTTTGACAATTAGATTCCCCATGTCCCTATTTTACATTTGTATTGTTTCAATATCGAAAGTGTAAGGGAAGCGCATCGCTGCCCCCTGCTTAGTGTAGCTTACACATCAAAATCATCCAAATAGAGAAAAACATGTGGAATCAATATTAACGTCAATAGTATAGTGGTTAGAGCATCTGCCTAACGAACAGGCATGCGCAGTTCGAGCCCAACAATAGCACATATCATTTTCCACGTGGAATGTCATTTTGCTGTATAACCTACATAATAACATGTAAATGTGAACTGGAGTACCGCATGAAATGTTTAACTAATGTCATTCAATCAAAGTGGTAGTGTCATAATGAATAAAGCACTAGTAAGCAGGTGTAAGCACAAATAAGCAGTAGTAAACATATATTAGTATCAGGAAGCAAGTCTGAGTGCGCTTGCGCGGGTGTAAGCAGTGCCCAGTATAGGAAATGTATATAATTATGTAGATGTACGTGCATATACAGATATATATATATATATAGATTTTATATATATATATATATATATATATATATATATATATATATATATATATATATATATATAATAAAATAAAATAAACGAACGTCATAACAATAAAGCATACAAAAAGAATGAGAAGAGAATCAACAGCAACCCCAGTATTATTTAGTGCTGTCATTGTATGTCACACCAAGCTGGGCAGGGGTGAGCAGAGCACTGCTACTCACACCACAGGCAGGACACTACCAGTGGGAGTAACATTGCCATTCGGCTAAGTCTACTTTACAAACAATCACAGGGTAGTCCCTGGTGGGACTACGCAAAAATTGCTAGGATGGTTGGACCTCCAACCATTACACAAGCAAGGGCAGGTATGTTCAAAGACTAAATGGTGGGTGACCCTGATAATACATGGGTCGGGACAACATATGTGTAGGGCCCCTAATGCTGGGGAAAGGGCAATGTGTGGAGGTGTGTCATGGCTGTGATAGCAACTGGAAAATGGATGGTTTGCATGTATGTCGAACTCGGGTGGGGTGGAGGAACTATGGGTATGAAATTATGGATCCAGGTGTGTCAGTGTTGGATGGCTTGGTTCTAATTGGACTGTCTCATGGAGGTCAGCGAGTTTGTTATAAGTATATACGCATACACATATGCATACATCTATATGTAGAAGTACATTCCCTGTAACACATTAATTTCTTTTGCAGACATAAATAACATGAAAGTGCCCCTACAAACTTCAACAGTAGATAGAGTAATAGGGTGTGCATAAGAGGGAAGGGACAAAACTGCTAAAATGCAGAAATGTGTACAATGTCCGAAGTCAGTGCTGTTCTCAAAAAATCAAATGGAAGGACTTTCTCACACAAAGAATCATTCCTGTGATCTGCCTGCTATGGCAACGCCAATCACTAAACCAGTCCTATTTATAAAATAATTTTGCTGAACTCGTACATTATTAGCTCTCATGTGTAACCTGGGCATTACCACATAGTCATACCTATTAATTTATTGTAGTGTCATGTTAACGGGAGTAATGATGTAATGAAGTATAGAGTCTAATCTTGAAATAAAGACATGAGTGTCTAAAGTGGGACAACCCAAAAATTGCAAATAGTGTCCTATTGGTCACTCATTTCACCAATGTTTGTGGACTAAATGTTTGGGATGTCTGAGGATACGTGGAGTGAGTCAACCCATGGGATGGGTCTACAGGAGTAGGGAGTGGCCAATGTGTAGTGGTGTGGATACATCGTGTATCCAACTGGAGAAAGGATGACTGCTGTGTTAGTGCAGTGTTGGGGTGGGTGTTTGGGGAACTAGGAGTCATGGGTACATGGGTATATATATATATGCAAATGAAGCAGCACAGCAATGGTGTAGTGGTTAGAGCATCCACCTAATGGACAGACATTCCCGTTCTGAATCCCACTGCAGCACATACCATTTTCCATTGGTAATATGTATATGAACATATTTCAACATCTGTCTGCTGTATAACCTGCATAATAACAATTAAAAGTGAACTGGAGCGAAGTGTCAGTGTCATAATGAATAAGGCAGTAGTAAGCAGGTTTAAGCAAAAATAAGCACCATTAAGCGTGTTTAAGTGAGTTTGCATGCGGGTATGCATTGCTCTACACACACACATATATATATATATGGGTCTACTTCGGGAGACCGAACCGACGATTCGCCGACACGCGGGAAGAGGAGACTAAACGACCGACAGGTAGGTTTGCCGACTGGGAGATTCGCCGACAGCGGAAAGACCGACAAGGGAAATGTGCGATCGTTACATGATGAGTGTGCGACAGTTACGGAGTTAGGAGCGGTCAGGTAAGTGTGCGAAATTGTGGGATGTCGGGTTAGGCTGTGGGACAGGTGAGTGTGTGTTTGTGTCGGAGGTAGGGTTCGGGTTAGGTAAGTGTGTGATAGTGAGGGACTGTAGTTTTGGGACGGGTTAAGTGAGTTAGGGTTAGGGTGCAGGTAGGTGAAGTGTGCAATGGTGTCGGTGCTTGGGTTAGGGGTGGGTAAGTGAGTTAGGGTTAGGGTGCAGGTAGGTGAAGTGTGCGATGGTGTCGGTGCTTGGGTTAGGGGTGGGTAAGTGAGTTAGGGTTAGGGTGCAGGTAGGTGAAGTGTGCGATGGTGTCGGTGCTTGGGTTAGGGGTGGGTAAGTGAGTTAGGGTTAGGGTGCAGGTAGGTGAAGTGTGCGATAGTGTCGGACGTTAGGGTTAGGGTTTAGGTTTAGGTTAGTGGATGTGTTGTTGTGTGCTTGTGTATTTGGCGTATTTTGTGTCGGTGTTTTGTTGTTCGGTATGTTGCGGTGTCGGTGTGGTGTGTTGTCGGTTGTTTGGGGTCGGGATGTGTGTGTCGGTGATTCGTGCGTTCGGTGTATGACAGTAGACCCATATATACACATATATATATATATATATATATATATATATATATATATATATATATATATATATAGGTCTACTTCATATGATCGAAAGACCATTTGATCAAAACCCATTTGATCAAAAGTTCATTTGATCGAAAACCAGTATTCAAGGCATAAAACTAGCATCTGTACCCATCTCCAATGTTATGCGACCCTGGAGTTGTTATATATAGTTGGGGGGGGGGTGCAGTGTCTTGTTGTCTTGTCTGTTTATCCTACCCAATCTATCCTCCCTGATCATACCTACTCTCTTTCCCCAACATCCCACTCTCACCTAAAAGTAAAAGAAAATAAGGGCAATCTGTTCCCGCAAAAAAAGCACGCCCCATACACAGCTGTCCATCACACACACGTCCACAGGACACATGTAAACATTTCTAATTGGCATCACAACATACTATTGTTGTCCTCACCCCTCTCTCTGGGTTGTGAGTGTCCAAATGTAATGCTGAATTTATTGCATATGCACAGCCGTTGCTGTAGAAGAAATGGACAGCTATGGACCTTCCCTACACCTTTCCTGCACATCCCTAGCTACCTTGCCTACTGTCTTTCCCACTTTGTGCCCCTTTTCACCACTTTCCTATCACCCCCTTTTTTCTTTTCTTTTAAAGAAATTGGCGCAGATGTAAGCAGGAGTAAGCACTTTTAAGCAGCAGTGAGCGGGTTACAGCCTGTTTGCGCGGGGGTAAGCACTGCCTACACAGGTTAAGCAACCAAGAAGGTAACCGAGTGTAAGGAACTGTAACCAAAAGTAACCACTGCTTACCGTCACACAAACCCATGCACACCCGCTCACAACTGCTTAAAAGTGCCTTAATCACTCTGTATCCAATGGCCCTTGTTCTGCCCATCAGCAAAATAAACGGCCTCTGCAAGGCTCGAAAAAAGGACCCTGCACACCACAGCCAATGTGATTTAACACTAAGACATGGCAGGTATACAGACATCGGATGTTATCACAAACATAGCATCCAGCACAGTCGTTCAACAGTATAGGAAATGTATTCCATTATGTAGATGTATGTGTGTGTTTATGTCCAGATATATACACATATATCTATGTATCAAGAACATACCATGTGACAACAAAGCAGTAAAAAAGAATGAAAAGGGAAACACCATCAACTTCTGTATTATGCAGTGGTGTTGTCCTATGTAATATCAAGACTCCCTCAGACAGACGTGTCATTAATACATGGAAACATTAAATACATTACTTTGAGCATTTCATTTACAGTAACAAAACAGGTCCTGTCCAATCATTATTTGAGAACAGTACTCTTGCAAGGTGCTGTGTGCAACATCATTATCATTAAAACTTTAAATGGGGTAACCATAGAGGAACCGGTAGTGTCGTGTGTACAATGGGGTCATCTACATCACGTGTACCTGGAACCTTTAGGAGTCTTGTGCATACCAGGATTGTGTTCTTGAGAGAGGGGTGAGGACAACAGTAGTATGTTGTGATGGAAGTTACAAAGGTTACATGTGCCCAGTGGGCACGTGTGTGAAATGGACAGCTATGTATGGGGCGAAAGTTTTTCTGGGAACAGATTGTCCTTTTGTTTCCATTTTTGTAAGGTGAGAGTGGAATGTTGGGGAAGGAGACTAGGTATGTTCGTGGAGGATAAGTTGGGTAGAATGACAGACAAGACAACATACAGGGGTGGTATATGACACGTGGGGGGGGATACACCTTGGACGGGGTGGCAGTCACAAGCCCATGAGCCCCCAAATGGAATCAGTGGGACGGAGGTCCCCAGCCATGGGCAGCCACCACTGCACCATTACAGCCACAAAGGTTGCTGTGCTGGGAGCTGTCTAGGAAGGTCAGACTCACCCTCTAAATGTGACACTCTGCCCTCGAGCTGGTGTAGCTGGCCTCAAAACCCCTTATTGAGCCCCCTATGCACATGGCCTGGACTGTACAATGGCTGACAAGTTCCTGTCTGGACCTGCTCCCAGGGTGGCAGGCCCCATCCTCAGTGGCTGTTCCAATAGAAGTTGGTGCAGAGCCAACAGAGGTGGAGGTCCAAGGCTGAGCCCTAGACATGCTGTTGCCCGGTGCCATGACAAGCTGTAGTGGGACAGGTGTTTCCGCTGGGAACTCCAATCCCATTCAGCCTATGGTGTTGCAGTTTTAACACAGATAAGGCTTAGTAACAGCAGTCAGGATTACTTATAACAGTATGCATAGATATTACCATCAACCCAAGACAACAGATGTCTTACATTTGCAGAGGGAGCACAACACATGCATATATACTGCATGACATCTGTCCAAAGCGTAGATGACTTGTGACTGCAACTATGAACAGTGGAGAAATACTGGCATGTCACTGTGATAACCTCAGACAGTGACCGTCATACCACTGTTTCATGTGACATATGGCCAATCAGGGATGTGATGGCAGTAACTCTCATCACTGTCACCATGTACAGACTGCAATCCTCACACTATGCTTTTGCAGTTCACAGATGTGTGTTCTGTGAGTAACACAAGAAACAAATGGATCCACACACTGACCAGTCCACAGATGACGGTACAGATGGGGGTTTCCTCACAAACAGAGCACTGTCTTGTCAGTTATTAAAACATGCAGACTAGCCATTACCACACACAACTTGTTAAATTGGTAGTCTGAATGAAGCATAGCTACACTTACATGCTGTAGTCATGTCTGGCACATCACCCTCCCATCTTTAGACTATTTTCCACTGTGTATGTCATTTGAGGAATATCCATATTTCATCTGTGATGCTGTTTACCAAACACCAGATCCAGGTTCTACTCACAGTGACTGTCATGGGCAAACACCAACATGTTGTTCCTAGATATTGTATAGTGTCTCCATGCAATTGGCTATGGGAATGCCACCACAGCTGTTCCACATGCAATCAGCTAGAGGAGGACTGCAATAGGTGCAGAGTCCATACCTGATCATGACCATCACTTACAAAACACAAGCTGCTGCTGAGCAGGTGTACATCTCCACATCCACCAGAGAGTGTGTGTGAGGGGACAGACAGAGGCAAAGTACATCAGAGAAGGGCTGGGAGACTAAAACTAAGTATCATCTGTCACACACCTATCAGTACAGGGGTTCAAACCCATGACTGACTAGCCATTACTATTACAAGTGCATGCAGTTACTCCATGTGCCACATAGCTGACATGTTGGTGTGCTGTAAGAACGTATATATGTGCTGGTGAGTGACATCTGCAACAGAGATATAGTAGGCATACATTAGGTGTAGCACACATGGCTGTCCACATGAACGGATGTCATTTTCAACACAACCACACTCTCTAAGGGACTCAGACACATTGGCACACTTTGGCAGGCACACAAATACACTTCCTAACTACTTAGTTTGCCACAATACAGTAATGCACAGGTATTACATGCACCACAGGGGTTATCCTGAGGTTCTATGGGCTAGGGCATGTGAACGTGTCTGACATCAGTCAGTATGCCAGTGGGAGTTATACTGGGTATGACTGTGGTTGGGAACATCATATCCCAAACACAGACACAAGATGTCAGTACTGACATGCATGCGTGCATTGCTTTATGGGTGTGTAGTGGTTGGCTGTGCAAGATGGCTGTAGAAGGCTGGATGAGAGGTAATCCTTGGCATCAGGCCACCTGACAATGGTCTGCAGTGTGTGTCAGGGGTGTAGTGTCTGCAATGTCCCACACAGATGGGTATTGTATTAACTGTCCTGCCATACCATTGTGTGTGGGCATTGCTTTGCAATGCATGCCATGTCTGTGTTTGATAGTCATTGACATGGACATTGCCTGGTATGTGTACGTCCCACATTAATGTACAGTGACATGTTTAAGTGTACCTGGTTTGCCTGGCACATGTATTGTACACAGACTGTTATCATCAGATGTGCCAGTCCTGGCCTGGTGTGGCAGGACCTACTAATAGACAGCAGGTTGACCCTGCACCTGCATTGATAGCATGTTAGAGGTATTCCCTGGTGTCAGTGGCATCTGTCCATACAGGTCATGTGTGTAAGGCATTGTATGTCCTTTGTGAACCACATTTAAAGGCACCACATATGTTGCAGACATCCAGTGGGGAATACAGCAAAGGCACATTGTCCACAATTATGTGCCTATTGTACTGGTGGACAGGATGCCATGCCCACTACAGCTCACTGCATTCACACCATGTCTACTATCTGTCAACAATGTGCAGGGTAATAGCAACATAGTGGGATTTTCTAGGCAAGTGTGTTTGTGTATGACACATGTGTTCAGACTTTATTCTGGGTAATAGTAGGGGTGCTTACTTTGTTCACCAGGTCTTTTGCCAGATGTAGGGGTATGGCTTGCCAACACAGTCTCTTGGCTGATTGAAATCTGTAATCCTCGTGAGGTGGACATTGTGACATATAATATGGCCACCATATAGGAAAACTACAAAAACTGCTCCTCAACATGTCCAGTGGTTAGACACTAACAGCCACCTCCACACAGGCTCTGACACACACACACACACACACACACACACACACACACACACACACACACACACACACACACACACACACACCAGCCATGTCTTGGAATAGAATTCCTACCCAACTAGTTTAACACACTACAGCATTACGCAGTTATAGCACGCGCTATGGAGATTACTGGGCTACCCCATCCCCAGAAGTGTATTTCACAAGGAAAGACATCAGCAGGGTTACCAAAGTAGGGCAATTTGAATTTCCTGCAACTGAGTAGCCCAAAATGCATTGCTCACAAAACAGACTGTGAGACAAACACAACATATACACAACCGACATGTGTGGGTATAGAACCCATGACCAAGATCTATATCACACTACTGCATGGAGATGTTATAGAACACACTATGAGGATTACTAGTGAACTCATTCCACAGAGGTGTATTTGACAAGGAATGACATCAGCAGTATCACCAACGCAGGGCATTGTAAATGTCCTGTGAGTGAGTAGGCTATAATGCATTGCTCCCTACACAGACATTGAAACACACAGAAAAGACTTAACTGCCATGGTTGTGGATGGAACCCTACCACAGTTCGAAATCATACTCCAGCAGTACGTAGTTACACAATGCGCTACAGAGATTACTGGGTTACAGCGGTCCCAGAGTTGTATTTCTAGGTGGGTGACATCAGCACCCTTACCAAAGTTGAGTATGTGAATTGTAAGGAGTGTGCATACTCTAAAAAGCATTGTTCCCTTCTTAGGCAGACAGACAGACGCACACACAAACACCCACACACAGTTGGCAAGTCTGGAATTTGAACACCTACCAAACTAGTTTATCACACTACAGCATTACACAGTTACAGGATGCACTACATAAATTACTGGGTTACAGCAGTCTCAAAGGTGTATGTCTAGGTGGGTGACATCAGCAGGATTGCCAAAGAAGGGCATTTCAAGTGCACTGTGAGTTGTACATGTCTTTACCTGTGTGTACCCGCTGGTTACTGTTGCGAAAACACATTTACACCCTCTTACAAGTGCTGAAATGCGTCTTATTCAGTCCTAAATTACATTATCAACAACCCTTGCAGGTCGTGAACCCTGGACCATACACACCAACGTCACTGGACTTCCCACTAAGCCATCTGAGTTGTATACATGTTTCATGGTTTTTATAATACACATTTTACTACAGGTATTCCACAGTACTGAAAACAAATGGGACAGTCACTTTGTGTACATATGTACAGTACCATTGAATGTACTGCAATCTTGTGAAACAACATAGACAAGTCTACATATGTACAACTGTTATAAGTAAATACTAAATATATGCACTTACGGGATGTATACACATTTTATAAATGTGTATATATATCTATATATATATATATATATATATATATATATATACACATATATATATATATATATATATATATATATATATACATATATATACATATATATATATATATTATATATATATACATATATATATATATATATATATATATATATATATATATATATATATATATATATATATATATATATATATATATATATATATATATATATATATATATATATATATATATATATACACACATATATACACACACACACATATATATATATATATATATATATATATATATATATACACACACAGACACAGACACAGCTATAGCCATATATATATATATATATATATATATATATATATATATATATATATATGTCTATACATATATAAACATGTCTGAACACCCTTTGTGACACAGAAGGGTTCCAAAGGAAATGATGTGTATACAGCACAGAGGCAACTCTTGTTTTATAACATTAAATCTTAATCAGTTCACCAGAGAAGGGATGGTTGTTATGCATGTGGAGTTTGGGGTGGGGAATGATGGCTAAAGAAATGTACCCCACGGATTGTGTTTGGGTGGGGGAATGATGGGTATAGACATGCACCCCGGGGACCACATCTGTGTCACTGCTCGACAGTGGCACAGGAAAATTACATACCCAACAGTAGTCATTACTGACTGTCTATTCTTTCCTAACTTATGTAATAACTTGTAGACTCCACTCACCACAGATGACTACCATGGTGTGTGGCATTTAAAAAAAAAAAAAAAACATGTGTATGCCTGGCTACACACACAAACTGGCCAGTATTGTGCTTACAAGTCTTGCCTATGTAAAGGTAACTAGTAGAGTGGTATGCATTTGGGGTATGTGCCACAGAACCCATACAATTACACTTACTGTTATTCTGCTTCTGAGCTGAGTGACATCACAGGACTGATTACTTGCAGTGGGGATGGGGGGGTGGTGGTTTAGCAGATGACAAGGATAAAGGCCAGTGCAAAAGGTGGTTTCCCTTTGGAAAGCGGTAAAACCCACTGTCATGACAAGATGCGCACACACACACACACACACACACACACACTTGCCAGTGGTGGGATCAGAACTCCTGCCTATCTACAAATCACTATTACAGTACTATGCGGTTACGAGACGTTTCACATAAATTACACACTTCAAGGCAGTCAGAATGCTATTCTAAGATTGAAGACATCAACACAGATACTGACAGTTAAGATGTACATAGCTGTAAACCTGTGCGCTTAAAGTAGGAGTCCATTACAACCTGTATGCACAAACAAGACACATCATCTGCAGGTAAGACATAGGTAGGCCTGAGAGTATAGTTGTAACACAAGCCCTGTACAGAAGTATGTCCATCTGTGGAATGGACAACTATCATCACTATACAGCGTTACAGTTGTCGTGCTCATACACATAGAATCACAGGACTTGTTTGGATGCATTGACTCCAATTACACAAGGTCACAGTGGGCATGCTCATACACTTAGTAGCACAGGGCCATTTGGGATGCACTACGACTACAGCTACACAAGGTTATACTAGGCATGCTCATACACTTAGAAACAAAGGGCTTGTTTGGATGCACTGACAAATTACACAAGGTGGCAGTGGGTACACTCATACACTTACCAGCACAGGGCTGTTTGGGATGCACTCAGATTCTAAAACACAGAAGGCCACAGTGTGCATGCTCATACACTTAGATGTACAGAACACTTTGTAATGGACTCCTATTGTAAACACACAGATTTACAGCTATGTACATTTTAACTGTCCGTATCTATGCACATCATGCAGGTTTACTACCAGATACCTGTATGTGGCCCATAAATTATATATCTGCATCTGTGCTGCTGTGTGATACACATGCATACATGTACATGAAGTACTGCCACATATATGTGAAGTATACACAATCATGAATGTGCAGAAGTGACAGACAATAGGTTAACTGGGACACACAGGTGGATGCCACCTACAGCAGGTGTCATACACATTGCTGCCCTGACAGGCATACACTATCAGGTTGTGGACAGTGGCATTAAACTTGGAACAATGGCATGTGCAAGCATAATATACAAGCCCAATTATCTAATGGCACTGAGGTGCAGGTGTCAAGATGACCACTCCTGGCTGTGTTAGTAGTTGACATTATCAGCAGGACCGCTCCACTAAGCATATCTGGCATTTGTCATCTACACAGCATCTGCTGCTGCCCATCAGCTTAGATGTAGCATTTGATACCAAGCACAATACTGCCACTTGCAATGATGTCATGGTAGCAGTGGCAACTGCTTGACCAAAACAATGAGCCAATGTCCTGCCGTAATTATGATGTTGTCCAGTGTCTGTCATTCCGGGATGCCATAACTAAAAGAAGACATGCCTTTGTCACAGAGCACATGCATCCATGATTCAAGGGAGTGTGGATAATACCTAGGTCGCATTTACCCATATAGTGGCATTCCAAGGCACAAGTCCTAAACACAGAGGTAACACCCTGACACCTACAAGAGAATTGCAATGGATGCTTATGCTAACCAGTGCAAGATGTGTGGCTTTTGTAATCCATTTGCTCAATGTAGACCCTACAATGGGGAATACTGACATCTGTGCAGTGAGGAACACCTGGCTGAAGGCTCTGTAGTGCACAACAGGACTACCACCATATACCTCAGATCCAGACATGTGGCCCTTGACACTGGTATGGCCAACTCCAGGTGGTGGTGTCCACATATTCATAAAAGCTACTCACAAGTAAAGACCACTACTCCGACATAATTCATCACAGATGTGTAAGGTACAGGTGACAGTTGCAAAAGCTGCATTCTATGTAGTATCCTCATATACATCCACCACCATGTCCTCAGACTACCAACACACATCCATACAGGTGGTATGAAATAGTATGGTAGAACACCAAATAACCTTCCACTGGTGGACTGTACCTAGCCCTACATCAACTGTGCAAAGTACCCATGTACTGACACAGTTGCATAATGTGTTATGCAATGCAATAATACAACTGTTTGTAACCAGGTCAGTTGTGTACATACCATGTTCTCTCAGATGCTGTCAGCATTAACACAGTGACTGTTGCTGTACACGTATACATACCATGTTCTCTCAGATGCTGTCAGCATTAACACAGTGACTGTTGCTGTACACCAGTAAACAACACCCTCATGGTTGGATATGACCTAGATGTACCTGCTCTGGATATGTACATCCCACACTCATACAACATAAATGAGAATACCATTGCTGTTGTTGTCCTTTGTACATACAGGTGGCTACATTCATTACATGCATGCACATGAAAAATAGGTCCATGGCTGATGGCTGCTGAATGCTAACAGTACATATGGTTTGATATCTATATTGACAGAGATAATATTCCCTCTCTACTGATCACCCATAACACCTATCATATCATACAACAACCCATGTGGCATGTATGTCATTAGACATGTCCACCTAATGTAATGCCTACAAACATACACAAATAATAGGATCGTAGGACCTACACACAGCCTGCATTGACAGACTCAGGGGAATACAGCTATGGTCTGTATGTTCCTGATTAGTTACAGGTGAATGTCCATGACATGTACAGCCATGTGTGCCCACAGCTCCTACATATACCCCATGTCAACAATTGCAAGCCATGCATGCTGTGTGCTTTCTGGACATTAATCTTATTAACACAATAGCCAGAACGTGATGGGGTGAGATATTTACAAGCCACAGACCTTGCACATGCTTGAATAAGTGTAATGCCTAGCTCAAACAGAGCACATTGCTGGCACTCTTCAAGTAATCATGTTGTGTGTCTGGCAAATATGATGTGCTCACTGTTGACCATTACAGTGCCCTGGCTTCACAGTGGAACTGTCAACTAACAGTTTGTGGGATCATGACATGGAATATTGATGTGTGCGTGTCTTGCTGATGGCATAAATGTACACTTGGCTACTCAGTGAAGGTGGTTGTGTGTCCTACCAGTACATGAATACAACATCCATTATGGTGCAATTCTCAGCTAGGTTTCACACATGGAGTGTGGAAGGTGTGGAATGTATCATCCTCTTGACCTGCTAGTCCACTTGCTGATGGAGACTGCATATGTGCACATGTATTGATTACATGTGTGTGCAGTGTCTGATGTTTGAAGGGGACTGCTGTCTTAGTACATCATGCAGTAGCAATGCAGCTTTAACATTGCCAACTGCATATGGTGATATGCTCAAAGTACAGTAAGCTGTACTTTAGGTATGGACAGAAGTGTGGACAATGGACAGAAGTTAAGTTTGGACATAACTACCAAGTGGTGGGGTTACTCTGTAGATGAATGATTACTGTGGACAGCTCACAGGTGTGTTGCAACCATTCCTACAATAAACTGTGTAACTGCTAAGCTATAGTTTTGTTAAATGAAGGGGAGGACACACAACATAGAATGCAGTAAGGGTGACAAGGCAAACCTCGACACCTGGAACAGTAACAACTCCCCTGTGCATATATTGGCACAGTTGGCAAAGGAAAGCATCATTATGCTTTGCAGTGCATGCGATGGAGCTGTCGCTCTGCAATACCCATCATGAGATAGGCAGGGGTTTGATTCACAGTACTGGCACGTGTGGGTGTGTGTGTCCATATATGTCACATATGGTGGGGAATACATCCCACATGTTTTACACTCTCCTGTACACTGCTGTAGACATCTGTACAGAGTGAAGTGTAGAAAGCAAGACATAGGCAGTTGTTTGAATCACACACGTCAAGTGTCTGTATGTGCGCAACATAGGTGTATAAATTTGTGAATGCCGCAATGTGTGTGTGTGTATTTATGGCTGTCCGGTCCCTGGAGTGAGGCTGTATTTTACCATAGTGAAATAAGACCCCCCCCCATCTATTCAATGCAATCTAGTATCCCTGTTGATGTCATCAATCTTAGAAGGGCATTCTAACCGCCTGTAAACATGTACGCCCTGGGGTGAGGCTTGTTGTTACATAGCCTACTGATGAACCCCCCTCCCCACATACACTCACCGTAATTGGATATCCCTGTTGATGTCATCGATCATAGGCCATTCAGACTACCTGTAATCATAGGCCATTCAGACTACCTGTACATGTGTAATCTCTGTGGCACGTCTTGTAATTGTGTAGTACTATAATGATGATTTGCACATAGGCAAGGGTTCTCATCCCAACACTGGCAACTGTGTGTGTGTGTGTGTGTGTGTGTGTGTGTGTGTGTGTGTGTGTGTGTGTGTGTGTGTGTATGTGTGTGTGTGTGTGTTACTGTGTCTGTGAATCCCTGAGTGGGTGTGTTACTGTGTCTGTGAATCCCTAGGTGTGTGTATGTGTATGCATCCTGTCTTGAAAGCGGGTAATACAGCTTCCCAGTGAGAAGCCACCTTTTCCACTGGCCTTTACCCTTGTCATCTGCTAAACCACTCTTTTACCTCCTCCCCGTTGCAGGTAACTATACCTGTGATGTCACCCACTATGGATGTGACAGCTCTGGCCACAGTAGCTTACTACACAGCTATCGTGCTTTTGGATCATTAAATCAATAAACATGATTGAAACTTGGGAGAGATTATAACTGTGATGTGGAAGCTACAAAGTGCAAGCAGGTATTGTCATAGAGACCTGTGCGTAGTCTACATTTACATATGGACACTAACCACAAACACTGACATCCCCCAGCACATGCAATTATACCTGAAAGAGGGAAGAAGAACTTGTCCCTACTTTGCAATGGTGCCACAGACCAGCACTGGTTAACAGTACACCAGCCTGGTGTGGCATATGTCCTTGCCAATCACATGTAGTATGACATGTCTTCTGCTGACGTGTTGAATGACATACATGTTTAGCACAATGGTGTCCTTTCAAATATACAGTGAGGTAATGTTGTCCCAATGCAGGGACGTGTTATACTAACATGGACCTTCAGCTGACACAATCTTGCCAGTCCGCCCTACAGATATACAGTGACATACTGCACATTGAGCTGATGTGCAAAGCCATCACTAGACACAGTTCATATCCACAACTGCATTCAGATACAATACATATATAAAGTGGAATATGACCAACGTCACTGTGGTGTATACACACTAAACCCTACTCTGGAATGTGTGACACAGGTCACTGAAGGGTATACAGATCTGCAACCATATTGTTGATGCCTGGCAACTATGCCCAGACATGGTTAACTTAGCAGTACTCCATGTCCCACATGCCATCTATGTACCTCACACACATGAAGAGCAAGCATGACAGTGATGTCTGACGCCAGCAAGGTGAATGTACTGTATCTATTGCCTGATGTGGTTGTATGTGTATGTTGTGCAACACATGTATGTATTTGGATACTGTATAGGTGAATGCTTTCGTGTCATGTCACACTCGTGATGTTCAAGATATGTTATGTGGTGGTTTGATGTCGTGCCTATACAAGCTGTGCACAGGCCTGTATGATGTTTAGTGTTGGACATCTGCAATATCACCATAACACAAAGGCCACAGTTGTATTGTGTCGGGCCAATGTACAAGAGGGTGTACACACATGTACATCACTTCAACTATGTGTGTTGCTTCATGTTTCTGGCCACAGGTTCATAGGTTGGTTCATAGGTTGGTACTAGGCTATCAGCCCTAGGGCCTATAGAAGCCTAGCCATAACAATTCCCTAGCTATTTCTTATCACACTATTTACTTCCCTGGACCCCTGTCTAGCAAGGCGACTGATGTGATCCCTGGAGTGAATTTCCTTTCTCCCATCCAATCATCAAGGTTCCTTTTGAAGAGGGCCAAAGAGGTGCTCTACTGGACGTGTATGGTCAGTCTATTCCAGAGTCTGGGGAGTCTCTGGGTCAAGAACCTGCCCCTCCATCATGTTTTGTTCATCGTGATGACAAGGTTTAGATCACTAGAGCGTGTGGCTCTGAGGGATTGGGATTTCTTTAAGTGTAGCATGTCCAACAGCTTTGGGTTTTACATGGCCTTGTATGTTAAGCAGAGATCGCCTCGGAGTAGACGATATGCGACAGAGTATAGCTGGAGTTGTTTAAGGCGGTCAGTATAGGGCATCTGCTTTAGGCCTGTGATTCTTTTAGTGAGGTATTTCTGCAGCATTTCCAGTTGTTACAGATGTCTTGAGAGATATATACCAAATGGGGTGTATTCTATAATGGGTCTAATGAGGGATGAGTACAGTGGGACAATGACCTCCTTTTTTCTGGATGAAAAGCCCTTAGTGATAAGTGCCACATAGAAGGATTTCCTCACTGTTGTGTTGATGTGGTTAATAAAGGCGAGACCACTGTCTACCTGTGTCCCTAAGTCTCTTATCACACTTTCGGTGTTTAGTGTACTGCCACCTATGTGGTAATTCACGGTTACATGTTTTTTCCCCAAAGGGGATAACTATACATTTCTTGGCATTGAGCTTGAGCCCATGGCTCTGGCACCAATCATCTGTTTCTGTAAGGCCCTTTTGTAGAGTATCGACATCCTCCATGGCCATGTGTAAACATGTTTTGTCAAATGGTTGTGATGGGAATTTATTTCACATGTCAGTGTTGTCCATATGACATACACCCATAGATGTCATATGCTCCATTGAGGACAGGGTTATGCAGACAAAGGGTTGTATGTTTGAGATGTGAGTTATCATGTTTTGCAGGATAGTTGAGCAGTGTTGCAGTCAGCCCACTAAATGTCATGGACATGTCAGATAGTACATGACAATGTGTGACATTCATAGCAAGGGCATAATCCACAAGGGTGAATCCTGTGGGCTGGTCATACTCCAGTTCCAAAACATTTAGAGTGTGTGCACACATATGCTCTCTGTATAGTACTGTTTGTATTCCTTACATGTGTAATGCTGATCTGTAGTACATGTTCCTACAGTGAGCCACACCTCCACCATTGTATTCACAGCTGTCCACACATCTGGCAATGACAGCTTGTAAGGTTTAGTGTAGGTGTTTTATATAGTCTTCAATTATTCCACATGGGTAACCACTGTGAAGCATTGCAGGTCTGACCTGTATATATTAACAGGGCCACCATACATTATGGTGTACGTGTGTTAAATGGCCGCATGGCAGATAGCATGCAATTAATATGATCTGTGCATTATTGAGCCTGATAAATAATAAAAATCTCACCTGAAACGGGCCGCTTTTGCTGCGAAACACCAGAGGTACCCAAATAGGAGTGTCACAGCAGTACGATCATTATCCACACTTGTGTGATAGCTACAGGGTGCAATGTGCATGTTATCACATAAGCCAGTACAATAGACTAAACTATGGAGTATGCACATCTGTGCATACATAGAGTAGCAAACTATGGTATGTGGCATGTGTGCATACATGCCTTGCATATGATGCTACATTACATATTGTACAGTAACACATGTAACTATATGAAATATTTTTTGTGTCTTTCGGCTTTTTCCCAGTTAGGGGTCGCCACAGCAGAATTCCTGTCCGCTAATGATTGGCAGTTGATTTTTACGTACGGACATGCCAGGCCTGACGCACAACCTTCCAACGAAGGTACACCCATTCACACGTCTCCATGCAGAAGATGCTCTAGCTGAGAATCGAACCAGACAGCATCTTACTGTGAGGTGACAACGCTACCGCAGCACCACCAAATGTAATTGTGATATATGTGCAGTAGTGCCTTACCAGGCAACCCAAGGCTCAGTGGTTGTGAGACACCCACCAACACAATACCAGCTAAAGCTTGTGGACGGAGTTCTGCAGGTGTCCCCAGGTTGGCCAGTAGCTCCTCAGTACGTGTGAGTGGGGGCTGGGTGAGTGGCCCCCCACCTGTTGCATCTTGTTCCCTGGCAATTGCATTTGCACGCTGTTTTGCCCATCTAATGATGCTGGTGCAGTGTTGGCACACCTGCTGATAGGTGTGATTGTGGCCGCCAACATCCTTTACCCTCCTGTGCAGTTCCTCACACTGGGCATCCTGCTGCTGTGCATCCTGTGGCACATGGCTGAAGTGTGTTACATGGTTGTTGAGGAGGTATGGAATGAGGACCTCATCCTCCAAGCGGGTGTATGGTGGCAGCCTGGCACATGGCATATCTGGAAGCCATAATGATGGTGACAGGTCACAGTAACTCATAGAGAAGTACAGCTGAACATACATGTATCACATTTATTAAGGATTACAAATATGTCTTTCCAAATCTACATGACACTAACACCACTGACATGTTTAACTCACACACATTTGACACGTACTGGTGATTTGATTTTATCACCACATATGTGTGTCAACTGATGACATTGCTCATACTCCATGTGGATATTGTCTTGATGTGGGCATGTCTGTTTGCCTGTACTGGTGTCTTTACCTATCAGCACATGCCTGCATGTGTTCACATTAATGCAATAGACCTTAATGCTGTGTATATGTCACATATATAGACATACACAGCCTTAAGGGACATGACCCGTGACCCTGCAGACTTGCTCACGGAAAGTTTTACACGTATGTATTTTGCCATATACATCTAAATGGCACTGTACAGCAGCTTAGCATCCTGCCATGTATTACCTGTGTTGCACATGTGAAACACTGGGACAATGGCTAGCTTGATATTTGCAGGGTTGGATATCAACAATAGCATGTATGGTCATAGTGAACTAGTAGGCTATATGCCCTGGGCCATTTATGAGCCTAGGCTGAAATGTTACCTAGCTGTAGCCAACAGATAGTTAAGTTACGGTGGACAGTTCAAGCAATGCCACAGAACTGATTCACAGGGTTACTGATATATTTGCCATTCAGTCATCACACCATGTCTCAAAGAGGGCCAATGTGCAGCTTTGCTTGACAGGGATGCATAGTATGATTAGCAGTGCCACTTATGACTACCTGACTGGTGTGGCGAAGTAACTATCAAAGGAAAGACTACTGTCCATCTGCATCTCATACACACACAGTTTCCATTATGCTGACCGCTGTCTAGGTGGTAGTTTATGGGTACATGGTTTATAACATAGGAGATGACAATGCAATACGTAGCTGTAAGATTGTGGCCATATGTCACACACCACACATCTGACCCACAAATGCCCTTCTGTATGTTGCCTACAGCACTCATTGAGTCAATTATTGCTCCTAGTTCATAGTCATTTGCAAACTTCAATAGGCAGATGCCTTCTGTGTTCGTCTGCGTGGTATAGATAACAATGCAGGGAAGTACCAGGAATTAACCCTGTATTACTGTAGCTGGCACTGGTTTGATGTGCGTGTATTAGTCAGACACCTTCTGTAGTGTTGGTTCTTTCAGCAGTCCAGTTGCCAACCACTCCTGTGACATAGTAATATACACCTAGTTTATTGAGTGTAGCTGGAACACAGTACGGGTGATGGTGTCCTACGACCTGGCAATGTCATGATATGCTGTGTGAATCAACCTTACTGTCATCTACATCTGTACTGACTACATCAAATAAGTTTATCAAGGTTCATGGCCTTACAGACCAGACTCAGCAGGGTAGTAGTGCACTATTTCCCATTATCAGTGGTGTCTCCCCCTTTTTGGGATGTGATAAATGTTGGTGTGCAACATTCAGTGTGTAGACAGCCTGACATGAAGCTATGGTTTTTGAACATGATGTGTATGTGGAGAGCAAATTGTTCTGATATATGTGTAGGATACACCCTGGGATGTTGACAGGTCCCATACAAGCTGTATGTATGGCTTTAGATAGTGCAGCATGTACCTGCATAGTTGTTATTTCAGGGGCTCTGTAGTGTACATGGATATATAAATATGTGTACCTGTTGGGGGGGGGGGTAGTGTGGGGGCTCTGTAGTGTACATGGATATATAAATATGTGTACCTGTTGGGGGGGGGTAGTGCGGGTTTAGGTTATTCAAGACCCTATATGGATGAACAGGCGTTATTTCTGTAGGTGTATTACCCTCTCATGTTAGAAGCATGGCAGGTCTTGTTGTTGCCATTACAATTCATGACACAGCTATAGAATGATCTGTGGTTGGCCACATATGTGGCTGATTAGTTTCACAGTAGCTTTGTGTGGCTTTATATGGTGTATCTACATCTTACTGAGGCTGACCAGGGATCATCTCCACTCATGTGTGTTCACTCTTGCAACAGTTATTACCTTATGTGGTACAGTTTAAGGAAGGGTACCACCAGTTTGCCTTCCTGTTTGTGTTTGGTTTAATCTGGACTCTGTTTCAATGGCACAATCACTGCACTTATAGGAGTGCTTAAGTGCATTTGTGTAGGATTCAGCATTTGCACATGCATTGTCCATCTGCATGGGTGCCATGACAGTCACCACTTTGCTCTTAAGAAGCATAATATTGGCTTTGGAGACTGACTATGGGTAGCATACTTTTAGCCCTGTGTGTGCGACTATGGTGATCCATGACATCAACCCCAATGATATGGTGATCCATGTCATTGGGGTTGATGAAATCCAACATGCATTAAGCACAGGTGTTGGTACATCATGAGTCTTTCCAGTTCATAATGGAATAGTTGAGAGTAGCCATTATTATGGTTTTCTGTCTCAAACATAATATTCCCTATTACAGCACAATATGATAGCTGGGAATTCTGAGGCATGGTGGGTTATCTGTCGCAAGGTGCAATTTGGATTCCACTTTGGCACAAAGGTAGTTGCTCAGCATACTGCATCTGAAGTTATGCAAGTGCAACTATCGTGAGGGTGTACATATCATTCAGGAATATGGACACACCTGTGGCCTTAAAGGATAATGGCCAAGAGGTGAGGTATGTGTTATAACATGGTCATGCACGGGTTCTCTCCGGAGCATTGAGCCATATCTCAGTCACTGCACAGATATGTTCTCGCTGTTAAGGATTAACGTAAGTGAGTCCATATTGAGTTTCTGAAATGTATCATTGAGTAGTGAGACCCACAGTTTATTGCTTGGCTGTCCTTGTTACAGCAGTGGACTTTCACTGGAACTTTGCATGATGAAGGCACTATAGGGTAAACATGAGCCCTAGCCAGTATCTGGATTCCCAGGGGTGACAGGTGCAGGCCCTGTCTGGCAAAGCATCATGGTCTGTCAACCATGTTAACCCAGGCAGAAAGATACTGGATACCCTTTGAATTACACCAGTACATTAGATAATTATGGAATACAATCCTTTTGTCCCTGTACTGCAGTATCTCTCTGGCCAATGGCAGAATGCTACCCAGGCCTTGGGACATACCTGCATGGGCTACATGACCTGGCAGTTCCTACATGTGTTTTTCCATGCAGTCCAGGCTTCTGCATCACAGGTCCTATAGTTCAAAAGGTGGTCTGAGTGTGTGGGTATGTGGCTAATCATGGCAGACAGGCAGCTGACAGTAGGTTTGCCCTCATATAGCTTGGTTTGCCCTCATATAGCTTGGTGTGTAACACAGTGCTAGAGTTTGCATTCACAAATGAGTACTGTTGGGCATGATTCTGGCCATGTGTTCTGAGGTATGGCACAATTATGAAAACTATGTCATACAGGTTTTGTATTTTGTTGTCTGTCTATTTCAGCTTGGGAGGTGTCTTGCATGGCCAAATATTTAGAAGCCTCTGTGAATGGCATGTGATTTCTGGTGGTATGTGTTGGTTGTGGTGATGAGATGCATGTGTTAACATACACCTCATGACTGTCCAGTCCAGTCATGGCTGTAGACTGGACTGCCTTCCAGCTTACCCCTGTAGCTGCATCCCAGACAATGTGTGGGGTGTGGTGTTAGGGGAGTATGGCAGTGTACATGGCATAGATACTACATTCCCCAGGATAGCCACATACACAAAGCTGACATTAGTAAACACCAGTAGCTGACTAGTGGAAATGCCTGTATGAGCATTCAGTACTACAAGTACCAAGTACTGTATTTAGTGTACGTATTGCTTATGAAGATGTTTTAGACAGTGATGCTGACAAGTAAATATTTGTGTTATGGATGTGACAACACTGGCTATTACAGAAACATAGTAGCTACCTTTAGCAGCAATCTTCCTCTGAGGAGCACATTGCATCCTGATAGTTGATACAGATGATGCAAGTGTCAACAGGACTGTATCCTTTTATGGGTATATACTCACGTATCCACCAGAACCATGAGCTCTGTTGGGCACAGACACCCACTCCCCAAACAGAGTCAAGTTTCAATAGACTCTGCTGTCAATATCAACATGATGAAGATATAATCAGATAGTGTGTGCCATCACCAATGAAGCAGCTATTACACATGGGCAGCGGTCTCCTACATCTTACACTCCTACTGCATACGTTACACTGGAGTTACAGATGAAATGCAACCTGTTTCATTACCAGTACTGTGCACAACCTTACAGTATTTGCAAGCGGCTGTTAGGTTGGCAATGAGAGGTTAGGCTACACAAACCTGAAAGTTCAACCAGTGTGTCTCTACTCTCAATATCCACTATGTAGGTGTGCACCTGTAACAAGGGTCACTACACATTTTCATAACATGTACACATGCACAGCTGTAATTGCTTGCAAACAATACTAGTGAGGTGGATATTACATGTCTTATGTGCATGGATAGCTACCTAGCTCTTTGCTATCACATGCTGCTAAACTGTCAGATGAATACACGTCATATGTATCCTGTTATTGAGTATTGTAACCACCAATAGACATAACTAATATTTGCATAACATAACAGAAACTCTATGTAAAATGGAATACAGATCTGCCTAAAATACTGTACATTACACAGTTATTGGCACAATATCCGACAATGCAAATCATATTTGCACAGTAAAACCATCTTTGACATGTTCATCTCACTAATACACCCATATATATGTCTACTGTTACAATATATCAACATATACTATCCCCTGTTACAGCACATACTTGTTGGACCAACCCTGACACTGACAGTGGCTGGAAAACAGTTGGTGAATTCCAAGCCCATATATATCATCCCTTGGTTTGTATGAGGAGTTTGCCTTGTGACCTACAGCAGTACACACATATAATACTACAAGCATTACTGTTGCTCAACAATACATCATTACAAGATAGCTATTTCCACTATATGCACTGATTACACTGTAATTACAGAACAGGTACTACATACACAGACATATTTAGTACATACCTTCTTAGTAATTGGAGGTGTTATTGAGTGGTATACTAATAGTTTTCAATTTGTGTTTCGATCCTCTGTTGTGTATTTTGCATTATTCTGCAGGTAAATGCAGATGGTTTGAATGTGTGATAAGGCATCCTTTTATAGTTGGAGATCAGTAACATGTGCTATACCTATCCTGATCACCAATTGGTGTTCCACAGTAGCTAATAACATGCACATCAGCTGTGCAGCTACACTCTAAGCCAATACCATGGCAACGGTGGAGTATAACTGAGTACTCCACTTGGGCATTGTCCCTTTGCCTTACTTGTGAGAAGACAGCCTGGAAGTGTTTGAAATCTATTGCAACAGCTGTATGGAGACAAACAGAAATATATTGTGTGTAATGCCTAGAAGATTTGGTCTACATGCGAGTACTACTGCTATATTTCTGAACATTGCTACTTGTGCAGGGTTTGTCTGTACCTAATACTCACATATCCATATCTACATATGTTTCAGTATGGCCAGGATGTTTGACCAGCTCACGGCTGTATGGCTATGCAAATAATGTTAGGGGGTTTACAGTGTGCTCACCAGACATCTTTAGTTTGGTGGAAATGTGTATCATACTGTGCTGATAATCAGTAATTGATAACACTTCCTGGTGTAATTACTGTTCAGCCCTCTGAAACAGGATTAGTTCAAATAAACCCTGTAACATCAGCAGCTATCCCATTGTATAACAGCAACTATTTCACACAGGGCCATGTTAGTGTGTGTCTCTGGCCAGGCATGTAAAGGTTTCAGCAGATGTCATACAGTGGATGAATAACTGGTTATGGTAGGACAGTATGTATTGTTGTAATTAATTGTGGGTGTGGGGGAGATGGTGGGTGTACATAGCAGATGCAGGTGTGGAGGAACTGCTTTTATACATATTCTATATGTGTGTGGGGGTTCTTTCCCTATGGGAACACCTATCCCTTAGTGGACTAATACTATGGTAATTGCAGGCTGATTCATTAAGGCACCGTTAAATGCTTCCTGTATAGCATGCAGGTATTGTTAGTCCTTCAATCCTTTTGGCAATACATCAAAATGTAATAAAGTGTTGCTACATGAAAGATGTCTGTGTATTTCTGTCATGGATATTTCCAGTCATTGTAGTTGTGTTGGTGACTAACCCTATTTGGCTCATGTCCATAGAACATATTTATAATAGTGTATTGCCATATACTCTTCATATGTTATGTTCATATTGTTTGGGGGTGGCAGAATTTGTGATTGCTATGGTCCATGCTATACCAGATTTGAACACTTCAGATGCTGTATACACACATGTGTATTTATTTATTTATATATATATATATATATATATATATATATATATATATATATATATATATATCTATATATATCTATATATATCTATATATAAGATATAGATATACAATATATATTATTGCATATGTTTATATGTACCTCTATAGATCTATATATCTACACATATGTATATCTGTATATACATGTATCTCATATATCTATATATATCTATATATATATATATATGACTATAAATATATATATATATATATATATATATATATATATATATATATATATATATATATATATATATATATATATATATAAATATATGTCTATAAATATATATATATATATATATATATATGTCTATAAATAAATATATATATGTCTATAAATAAATATAAATATATATATATATATATATATATATATATATATATATATATATATATATATATATATATATATATATATAGTATACACCTTTCATTGGGTACATGGCAGTTTTTCCTATTTACACACAATCCTCCCTTTTGTGTTTTAACCTATCTGAATACATAACTGGCATAGGTACATCTCAGGTAGCTTAGCAGTAGATTATTCTGAGGATGGTGTACATGGTTGCAGGTTCTAATCCTGTAAATGGTTATTATTTTACCTCTCAGAACAGGCACGGGTAGGGAAATGTGATTAACACACATTTAAGCAGTTGTAAGTGGGTTTGCCTGTGGTCTGCGCGACGTTGCGCAAAGGTTAAATCTGTGAAGTGCTTATCCATTTAACCGTGCTTAAGCGCCGCTTTTCCATTGCAAAACCCACACAAAACCACTTAAAACTGCTTAAAAGTGCTTTAATCGACCTGTATTCTACAGCCAACAGTCCTTGCAGGTCATGAACCCGGGACCATGACCACCACAGTCACTGACTTTACCACTAAGGCATCTGAGATGTGTACAAATGTTATGGTGTTTAGAATATACATTTTACTATGGGCATTCCTCACCACTGAAAACAAATGTGACAGTCAGTTGGTGTACAAATGTATGATGCATGTTAATGTGCATATGTTTGTGGAATTAAGTGTTGCAATGTGACCTGACAGGGTGTATTATGGATGAGAATGGTTCTTGTTTTGTTTCTTTTTTATATTGTCCCCATACTCCATGTATTCCCCTCCAGTTCACTTATTGAACATCCAGCCCAGGCTCTCCTTGATGCATAATTTCATTGCCCATCATTCCTCCTCCCACCCCAATCTCCACATACACAACAATCATCCCTTCTATGGTGAATTAAGTTAATATTAATAGTTATAATAGCAGAGCTGCATGTCTTTTTTGTGTACACTTCAATTCCTTTGGATTGCTTCTGTGTCACATGTGTGTTCATAAAGGTTTATATATATGGCTATAGATTTTTATTTATTTTTATTTTTATTTAATGTTATTTAACATTTGCTGACCGGGAATGTCTGACTAGGTTCCACAGAGCCTGTTTTCAGTGGAGGCCCGGGTAGAAATGCTCCAGATGCATGTCTTTGGAATGTGGGAGGAAACCGGAGTACCCGGAAGAAACCCACACGGACACAGGGAGAACATGCAAACTCCACACAGAAGGCACCCCAGCCGAGAATCGAACCAGAGAACCTCTTTCTGTGAGGTGACAACGTTAATCGCTGCACCACTGCGCCTCCCAGATGTAACTGTATATATATATATATA
Source organism: Protopterus annectens (assembly GCF_019279795.1). NCBI lineage: Eukaryota > Metazoa > Chordata > Ceratodontiformes > Protopteridae > Protopterus > Protopterus annectens. Next base: position 1,369,215,307 of record NC_056743.1, read on the forward strand.
TATATATATATATATATATATATATATATATATATATTTCTATCAAAGTGCAGACATCACATACGTGTGTGTGTGTATATATATATATATATATATATATATATATATATATATATATATATATATATATATATACACACACACACACACACACACACACACACACACACACACACACACACACACACACACATATATATCTATATCTGGATCATTATCACATGGTTGACAGGCCATATGATCGACTATCATTTGGTCGACAAGCAGATTTATGTGGGGGGCTTCACCCCCCACACCCCCCATTGTGGGGGGCTGTGCCCCCCACACCCCCCTAACTATACATATCAACTCCAGGGTTGCACAACATTGGGGAGGGGGGCAAATCTGCCTGTCGACCAAATGAATTGTCGACCAAATGAAAGTCGATCAAATGGCTTGTCAACCTTCTCAGGTAGATCCCTATATCTATATATTTTTAGTATTAATTTGTAATAGTTATACATATGTAGACTTGTATATGTTGATTCACAAACTACAGTACATTACAATGTACATATGTACACAAAGTGACTGTCCCATTTGAGGTCAGTACTGTGGAATGCCTATAGTATAAGGTGTAGTCTAAATACCATGAAACATGTATACAGCTCAGGTGGCTTAGTGGTAAGTCCCATGACTATTGTGTGCATGGTCCAGGGTTTAACACCTGCGATGCTTTAAAAATTTGTTTTACTCCAGAATAAGGCTCATTTAAGTGGTTGTAAGCATGTTCAAAAGTGTCTGTGTGACATTAAAGCAGCAGTTAAACAAACTTTAAAACTTATAACCTGTGCGCGCATACACGGCCACATCTGCTAACTACTCAGGATATATACATTTCAGTGAAGTAGCATCTCACTATGTGCTTACATAACATTACATTCACTGTTGACTTTACCCTCCAGCACACATGGGTATATATGGGTGTTTCAAATGTTTATTATACTGAAGAATACTACCTAGATATGAAAGCTGTGTTTAAGGTATACTTTTTAACATGAAAAACATCTCTGACTTTATTGGGATTTGAACCAGGAATGCACAGATACAATGCAAATGATGCAAATGCTGTAACCATTACACTATTAACATTAACGTTGCTTCTGCCTATTTCCTATTTAGATGATTTCTATGTATAAGCTAGGCTAAGCAAAGTTCGGAGGTGCCCAAACCCACTGAGCTTCACTTACTCTTTGAAATAAAAACAAATGAAATGAGAGACTATAAATTAAATTCCTAACTACATTAGGCTTAGTGCCTCACTGACACACTTCATGAGAAACCTTGATGTGTGAATGGGTAACAGAATATACACCTCTAGAATCATGTGTCCCAGAACCATACAGCTTACAGTTTTATAGCTGCAAGAACTGTTGGGGAAATTGAATGGTGTTGATGTTTCATATTAGCATGCTCTCTTTACTGCCCCCTATCACCCTCAGCCACCACAGTCCTCAACAGCTTCCAGCAACTCTTCCTGGAATCACTTCATTGGATATGCTTGACAGAGGCTCAGTTACTTCATCAATGGTGCGGAGAAAGCAAACACACTGTAGCTATGCTTCTAAATGCCCTTGGGCAGATAGCCTACTACCTATCTGTGAACCATCTGTGAACCTCTAAAGTGCAGGCCATCACAGACATAATATATGAATAAACAGAGCTTTCAGATCACAATATACAGTGAATAATCACCATGTAGTCAGAAAACAGTTAAGTACAGCAAGAACATACAGAACACTGATACTTAATCACTCCAAATGCCTATCTTGGAAGCTAGAAGACTTGTATAAATTTAAGGCTTTCCATTGCTTACCAGTAGGTTACCTGCAGGAAAGATGAGAAACAAGCACAGATGGGTAACATGCATGCAACAATGCCATACCAGCTTGCATGCGTCAGCCTTAGGCTTTGGAATACTTGCCAAGGCTATTGGCGCCCCCATGGTGCCTTTTTTAGGCAAGTCTCAAAGATGATTCCCACCTCCGTAAACAACACAATAGCGGAATCATTGAGGGTTATGCTACTCAACACCAGGGGTTGTAATCACAACATGCACGCACTCACAGCACTCCTCCGTATGGACAACGTCGACATCTGTGCAGTAACTGAGACATGTTTTAAGGCACATGAGAGCACACCAGCACTACTTGACTACAACCCATACCACACATTTTGGCCACAGAACATGGACTGACACAGACATGGAGGGAGTGTATCCTACACCTCCAGGTTAGTGAGGCAGTATGATACCTCTGAAATCATCCATGTGCAGCTAACATCAGCCACAATTGCAATGCAAACTGTGGCCTGCTACAGATAACCCTCCATGACCCAGGACCACCACTCCTCCTACCCGGAGACAGTGGAAAACATAACAGTCCTACCGAACACCTTGGTATTGTTCGACGTCAACTACCCTACCATTAACTGGAAAACATACTGAAATACTCACTTCCAGGCCCAGCGCTTCCTGTAATTTATCACCTCATATGCTCTGTGTCAGATGATAGACCCTAATGAGAGGTAGAAACATACTAGAAGTGGTAATCACCAACATGGGTGACAGGTGCACCACAGCAGAGGTAAACCGGTCACTGGTTAGATCTGACCATGGACTTTCACTGATTTTCACACCCAGCCATCTCCCCCCATCCAAGGAAACCACGGTGAATACCTTTCCTACAGCTAAATTCACACTACTAAAGACAAAGGTGGGAGGTTTCACAGCCCCCACGCTAAGGGAAACACTGCTCAAGATTCAGAAAGATTTACAAATGCACTCTATAAGCACCTACAAGGATGTATGTATTGTGCCATCACTGGTAAACCAAGACTCGCTCCTCCTAGACAAGGACACCAGTCTAGTGGACCCCTGCAATAAACAGGCTATACAACAGAAGTAGGACAGTAGTCCAGAAAAACAGCAACACCCAAGGGGGCAGACATCCGTGACCAGTATTAGTAAGAAACAGAGTTCCCTCATGAAATCATCCAAGGCTAACATCAACAGGAAAATAGGCAGGGATTCAAAAGATAACCACAAAGCCTTCTTTGGCTATGTCAAGGATATAGGTGGTAACACACAGATTTGCACTGTGCCAGTGCAATATAGCACAAAATATACTGACCCTACTGATATCGCCAACATCCTTGTAGATACACTCAGTGTAAACTTCGCCCCCTAAAGAGCCCACAACAATACCCGGAAAGTACAGTAACCCAGACATCAGAGACACACAGGTGGAACTGACCCTCTCAGATGGCAAAACACAGCTTCAGTGGAGGCAGGTGGTGTCCAGACTGCATCTTGCAAACACTACAAGACAAACTAACACCCCCACCTAATTAAGCTTTTCAACATCAGCCTCTACACAGGCTACATGCCCATAAAATGGTGCATGGCAACAGTTATTCCACTCCACCAAGGTGGAAACAGAACTGACCATGGTAACTACCACCCCATAAGCCTGACTAGCCTGGTCTGCAAAGCTATGAAGCGCATCCTCATGGCACTCATTGACAACGACATTGGTAACCTCCTAACACTTGACCAAACCCAGGTCAGCTTGGTTGAGTGCAGATCATGCCTACTGAACCTGTTTGACATCTTACAGACAGTCACTGAGACATTAGATGAGGGGAGAGGTGGTTCACACTTACTACCTAGATCTTGCCAAGGCTTTTGACACCATTCCCCAGTCAGGTATTATTGATAACCTCACCAGCCTGTACATAAACCCATACATCACAGGATGGGTTGCCAACAGGCTTACACACAGAACCCACATGGTAAGACTATCAGCCTCCAGGTCCAACTCTTAACCAGTCACAACTGGTGTCCCACAGGACTCAGTCCTGGGACCCCTAGTGTTTGGCATATACTTCTCAGAAGTACAGGCAAACACAGGTGACTATGGCAGACCATGTTTGGCAATGACTGCAAACTGGGAGCCATAATTGACAGTCCAGCTGACACAAACATCCTTTAAGGGGCCTCACAGAGACTGACACAGGGTGTCAATGTCATGGACTACAGCTAAGTGCCAAAAACTGCATGGTCATTCCATTTTGAAAAACTAAACAGCCACTTTAATACAGACGAGGTAATAGGGTATATGGGGACTAAGGTAGATCGTGATCTCTCCTCTGACAATCATATCTCCAAAGTAGTTAGGAAATCCTTCAATGTAGGCCATCCGATTACTAAAGGGTTCGCATCTAGACATACTGAAGTTATAGTGCCCCTTTACTCATCACTCATCAGTCCCATCATAGAGTATAATAACCCATTTGGGATGTACCTCAGAAGATGCTTCCAACAACTGGAATGTCCACGAACATACCTCGCCAAGAGGATTACTGGCCTCAAACATATGTCCTATGCAGCCAGACTGAATAAACTCCTGCTTTAGTCAGTGACATCTCATGATGATCTCTGCTGGCCAACAAAGCCATGTCCAACTCAGGCTTAATGGATATGTTCCACCTATGGAAATCCATGTCACAGTGAGCCACACGCTGTAGTGAGCTAAACCATGACACAACAATAACTAGAAGATGCTGGAGGGATAGATTCCCATCACAGATACTCCCCATGCTTTGAAACTACATCCCTAATTACATTATACAGGGCCCCTCACTAACACTCCTCATCAGAAACATTGAAGAGTGGATGGGGAACAGTAGATACACCCCAGGGATCCCGCCATTGATGCTGCTTCACAGAGGGACAGTTAATTAATCAAAGGGGTGACAAAAGCTGACACATTTTGGCTAGGCTTATGAATGCCCTCAGGCAGTTAGCCAAGTACCTACCTATGAACCTATGAATCTATACATACAGTATCAGCACATGCTGATAGCTTAATTTACTGTTCAGGTGTTGACTTACCTTGTGCCAATAGCAGTTGTGTGTGCAATAGTTGAGGGCGGCCTATGTTGGCTGCACACAGTAGACTGCCTATACATGACAATTTACAGGTAGTCCTGTGTGTGTGCCATCCATTTTTACTGTGTGTGCAGGTAGTAAAAGGTGTCAGTCCCTAGGTGCCTACACTGTCAGTGTGTGTGCTATACATTCCCTCCTTGTCAAGGCATGGGCATACTGGGCATGCCTCAGTCTGTCTTCTGGGGCTGGCTCAGGGTGTTCATGGTCTGAGTACCTCTGTGTCTGTGGGGTCCTTGGCAATGGTGGTGGGCTGTTAGGGCCTTCTCCATTCTGTCCTTGCTGCAGCTGTTTCCACAGGATCATATTGTGTAGCATGGCACATACTATGAAGATGTGGGCACACATGCCTGGAGAGTACTGCAAGGTTCCACCAGATATGTCCAAGCAACAGAACTGTGATTTAAGCATCCCAAATACACTCTCTATGATGATTCTGGTGTGTGCGTGTGCCTCATTATGGCGTTCTTGCATGGGTGTGTGTGCATTTCTGATGGGAGTCATCATCCACTGTTCTAGTGCATAGCCAGCATCCACCAGGTGGCCATATGAGATGCCCCCCCTAGAAAATACCCGATACAGCTGTGAGGCATGCCAGATGTGGGAGTTGTAATAGCTTCCAGGGCTGCCTGCACACACATCCAGGATAATGCCCTGGGCATTGCACATGACCGGGTAGTTGGAGGGGTATCCCTTGTGGTTTATGTAGTGCCTACCCTGCTCAACAGGTGGTGACTTGATGTGTATGTGTGTGCAGTCTATTGCACCCAGTACCTCTGGGTATTCTGCCACATGGAGGAAGAGATACATTATGCTGGCCAGCTTCTCCTGCATTCGGGGGAAGTATATGTTCTCACTGGCATGTGGTAACATGGCATCCAGGAACTGGTGAAGTACCCTGGATGCTGATGCCTGTGAGATCCCCATGATATCCCCAGTTGGCATTTGAAAGGTATCTGTAGCTAATATTCTAGGCTAACACATACCTTTGTATCCACTGGGATGGGTTCCCCTCTGTTTGTTCTGGCTCTGAGATCGTGGACGTCACAGCTCCACAAGTTGCTGTAGGGTGTCCCTGTCTACTCTGTAATGCTCTACTATCTCCAGATCATGTAGCCTCTGGTAGGTTACCCTGGGTCTGAACACTCTTCTCCTCCTCTGGTGCCTGGGGTGGTTATGAGCATCATCCTCCACACCACCTTCAGTCTCCAACACATGCTGGTGGATCAAAGCTATGGCAGCCCCAAAATGTACATATTAAAGGTTCCCTGTCTGTATACACCAGTGGTGCAGAGTGTATGGGAATACACACGTGTGTGAGGTGCTTTCACACTTTATACTATTGTGCTATGTATGTTGCTGATGTCACTGAATGTGTATGAGCAATTCCAGCTGCAGGGTATCTTAATTATGGGTTTTACAGTGAGTACTGCAAGTGTGGGCCTTTAGTATGGAGTTATGCTTGCCTGCCTTGATTAATCTGTTGCCCTTTAATTCATTTTTATACCAGGATCCCCTCTCATTATCAGCATGCCTACAACTGCAGTCTTTCTTGTTTTGTACTTTCCCAACCCAGTGATGTTTTGCAAAATGTGTCTTGTAGCTGATATAATGGAAATCTGCTTTGTTCTGCTGTGACACTTTACTGTTTTCTTTGCAGTACAGCCCCTCCCCTTTCCTGTTCTGCAGGTAGCTGCTTGCAGCCTTGTTAGCTGTTGTCAATGGCCCACTGTAGGTTCCTAGGTGTTAATTAGTCATTTGTACTCCAATTCCCAGCTGCAGCATTTCCTTATTCTTTTCCTATATCCTTCCTTTTTCAGCTCCAGTGTACACCGCCCAAACCCATTTATCGAGTTTAAGTGCATTTTAATCTCCATTCACATGCATACACAGTTATCTTGTGTGCTCTCAGCTAAGCAAAGCTATAGCCAATTCAACACACCCCTTTCCTGCAGCTTTGCTTAGCTACAGGACACCATATTAGCAATGCTCCAATCTGCTTACGGCAAAGGTGTCATGCCCCTCTCGATGTCATTTCTATCTCAGTGGCACACCTTGGTGTTATAACGCTATGCTGTGAGGTGCATTCTTACATCAGCCGGGAATCTGTGATTCACTATTACTCCTCTCATTTGCATGGTATTGCCTACCAGTTCCTAGTTACAGTGCAAAACACTGTCTCAGCCCCTTAGCAACCCTTGCACAATGGTGTGGTGAAACATGCCTGCCATTGACTATTATGGGAAAATCATGATACATGTTACATTGCAGTTTTATTCTATATTTTTCTTGCGATCCAGTTTGCACACCGCTGCCCTGCACTTAAACTTCGCGATATTGCGAAAAATGAAATTAAATGTTCTTTTTATATTTTGTACATATTTTTATGCCAATGGCTATATATTTAGCCATTGGCATATATTAATAATATAATACATGTGTTTGGCTGGCTGTCATGGCTCCGATTTTATGTTTGCAAAAATGTAAACCATTTTTTATGGTTTACATTTCTGCATGCTTACACTATGCCTGCACCACTTCCTGGATCGCTAAATACCTTCATTTGCATGCTACACTGCTGAAACTGGGGGTAATTAGCATACAGGGGCTGGGAGCTGTGCGGGCGTAGCATACGCAGGTAGTGCATGTGGAAACAGCTCCTACCTGGATCGCTCGCTGGCCATATTTGGTGTTTGAACACCAATGTTACGCCTGCACCTGGAGCAAGCTTCATGAATCCCGGGGATTATCTTTTTGGTTCCATTTTTCTTTCCATGTTTTGCATGCAATGTCAAAGAGTTGTAATAAGGCTTCAACAGCTGACACTATACTAAGGAAAAAGTTCATAGGTAGGTACTAGGCTATTGGCCCTAGGGCCTATATAAGCCTAGCCAAAGGTACCCTGGCTTTTGCCACCCATGAAAATTATTTTCCTGTGCACCATCGAGCAGAGCCACAGAAGTGATCCCCGGGGTGAATTTCCTATCTCCCATCCAATCAAGATTTTTCTTGAAGAGTGCTAATGAGGAGCTTTGTTTGATATAGATAGGTAGTTTGTTCCAGAGTATGGGAAGTCTCTGGGACAGGAATCTATCCCTCCAGCATGTTCTGCTTATTGTGGTGATGAGGTTTAGGTCCCTAGAGCGCGTAGCTCGTAGGGACTGGGATTTCTTTAAGTGGAGCATGTCTAAAAGCTCTGGGTTTGACATAGCTTTGTGTGTTAGGCAGAGATCACCTCTGAGTAGGTGATATGCAACGGAGTAAAGCAGCAGTTTTTTTGAGACGGTCTGCATAGGGCATCTCTGAGGCCACTAATCCTCTTTGTGAGGTATTTCTGTGGCCTTTCCAGTTGTTGTAGATGTCTTGTGAGGTACTCTATAATGGGTCTAATGAGTGATGAGTAGAGGGGAACAATTACCTATTTTTTCCTGGATGAGAAACCTTTTGTGATGAGGTGTGCCACGTGAAGGATTTCCTGACTACTGTGGTGATATGATTATCAAAGGAGAGACTACTGTCCACCTGTGTCCCAAGGTCTCTTATCTTACTTTCGGTGTTAAGTAGACTACTACCTATGTGGTAGTTCATGGGTACTGAGTTTTTACCAAAAGGGATGACAATGCACTTTTTGGTATTGAGCTTGAGGCCATGGCTTTGACACCAGCCATCTGTCTCAGCGAGGCCCTTTTGTAGGATGTGCACATCTTTTGGAGTCTTGATTATAGCTCCTAGTTTGCAGTCGTCTGCGAACTTCGTTAGCCAAAGACCTTCAGTGTTGACCTGTACTTCAGAGAAGTAGATACCAAACAGGAGGACCCAGGACTGAACCCTCTGGTACTCCACTTGTCACTGGTCTGAAGTTGAATTTGGAGTCTGCTACTTTCACAGTGTGGGTTCTGTCAGTGAGCCAGTTGGCAACCCATCTTGTGACATAAGGATTTATACCTACTTTAGTGAGTTTATCTATAATTTCAGAGTGGGTGATCATGTCGAAAGCCTTGGCGAGATCTAGATAGGCTGTGTGAAGCACCTTACCCTCATCTACGGCTTTGGTGACTGCTTCAAAGAAGTCTGTCAGGTTTAGGAGACATGATCTGCCTTTTTCAAACCTGAACTGGGTGGGGTCCTGAGTTTGGAGATTACCAATGTCATTGTTTATAAGTTCCATGATGATATGTTCCATAGCCTTGCAGACAAGGCTCATTAGGCTAATGGGGCGGTAGATTCAAGGGTCTGTGGTGGCTCCCACTATGTGGAGTGGAATAACTGTTGCTGTGCGCCATTCAGTGGGCACATAGCCTGAGGTGAGGCTATGATTGAACATGGTACTTAGGTGGGGTGTCAGTTCGTTCTGTAGTTCATGTAGAACACAGCCTGGGATGTGGTCAGGTCCAATGGATGCTGTTTTCTTGGCTTTGGATAGTGTGTTTTTCACCTGTGCAGCCATGATTACAGGAACTTTGCATTCTTCTGGTATAGAGATGGGCCCTTTAGGGGATGACAGGGGGGTAAAGTTAGCACTGAACCTATCTGCCAGGATGTTGGCAATATCAGTTGGTTCTGTATATTTAGTGCCATTGTGCTGCAACTCAGAGCAGATCTGAGTGTTGCCACTGAGATTCTTGACATAGCTATAGAATGCTTGGTGGTTGTCTTCAGAATCAGTGGTGATTTTGTTTTCATAACTAGCGTTGGAGGATTTTATGAGAGATCTCAGCTTCTTACTGAGCCTGACCATGGAGTTTCTCCAATCATGGGATTTTGCTCTTTTTTGCAACAGTTTCTTTCTTCTGTTGTAGAATTTGTTTATGGCAGGGGACCACCAGATTGGCTTCCTTTATTTGGAGGATAGCATCTTGGTTCTGTTAGGGATTGCACGATCCATGCACTCGTGTAAGTGCTTATAATCTGCATTTGTGTAGGATTCAGTAGTCATACCTCTACTGTCCGTCAGCATGGGTGTCGTGAAGTTTGCCACTTCGGTCTTAAGAAGCGTGAAGTTGGCTTTGGAGAAATTTTTTACTGTGGTTTCCCTAATGGGGGGTGGGGGAGGGCTGTGGATGTCTAGGGTGATTTGCTTGTGGTCGGATCTGACCAACGAGGAATTGATCTCTGGTGTGGAGCACCATTTGCCCATGTTGGTAATAACCAGATCTAGGATATCGCTGCCCCTGGTGGGGGTGTGGATAAGTTGATCCATGGCATTGGAATTTATAAATTCCAGAAAACGTTGAGCACAAGAGTTGGTACAGGAGTAGTTTTCCCAGTTAATGGTAGGGTAGTTGAAATCACCCATTAATAGGGTGTTAGGTTGTACCCTAATATTTTCCAGTGTATTAAGAAATGAGGAGTGGGAATCCTGGGGCATGGTGGGGGATCTGTAGCAAGCTACAATTTGGACTGCGGTCTTACCCAGAGTTAGTTGCACTTGAATAATCTCTGATGCATTATGCTGAGCAACTAGCCTGGAGATGTAGATATCCTTAATGAATATGGACACACCACCACCTTTAGTGTTTCGGTCCAGGTTAGGTGGCCAAAAGGTGTGGTATGAATTATAGCCTGGTAATGCAGGGGTACTCTCTGCAGCCTTGAACCAGGTCTCTGTCACTGCACAGATGTCGATGTTCTCCATTTTAAGGAGTGCCTTGAGAGAGTGCATGTTGAGGTTTAGACTTCTAGCATTGAGTAGCAATACCCTTAGATTCTTCTTGCCTGTACCTGTTAGGGTGGTGAATTTGTCATTTGAACCTTGCCTAAAAAAGGCACTATAGGGGTGGCTAGAGCCTTAACCAGTATCCAGAATCCCAGGGGCGACAGGTGCAGGCCATCTCTGGCAAAGCATCGTGGCTTGTCGGTCATGTCATCCCAGGCAGACAGATACTGGATCCCCTTAGAATGGCACCAGAAGCTTAGCCAATTGTTGAAGTCAATCATTTTGTCCTTGTACTGTGGTATCATTCTGGGTGATGGCAGGATGCTACTCTGGGCTAGGGTCATACCTGCCTGGGCTACAAGATCAGACAGCTCCTTCATGTCCCTTTTCATGTAGTCCAAGGAGGTAAGTCTCAGGTCATTCACACCAACATGGACAATGACAGAATCATATTTGTACTTGTTGTGGAGTGACCTGAGTGCATCCGTTATGTGGCATATCCTGGCAACTGACAGGCAGCTGACAGTAACTTTCTCCTTGTTTAGCCTGGTGAGTGGAACATCAGTGTGCCTGACTATAGAGTCACCTGTGACTAGAGTGTTGGGTACGTTGTTATGCCTTATGGGCTGTGGTTGAATGGCACACTGAGTTTGTGGGCTATGTGTTATTTGGGTTGTGTTGGGGGTGGAGGTTGCTTGTGTTTCTGCTTTGGAGGTCCCTGTTGCTTGAGCAGGTTTTTACTGAGAGCCTCCATGAATGTAGGTGTGTGTTTTGTGTTTCTATGTGTGTGTTTTGGTGGTGTAGGTTTTGAGGGATTATGTGCTGAGTGTGGTGTGGTGCAAGTGTTTACCTTCTCCTCTTGACTGTCTAGTTCAGTCTTGGGTGAAGAGAGCTTTCCTTCCAGTTTGGCTATATAAGTGCATCTCTCACAGGTTGTAGTGTTGGGTGGTAGGATGAGAGGGTTGTCTGTGTACATGAGGCAATTACTGCATTGCCTCAAGATGCCCAGATTCATCAGGTAGACAAGAGGAAACACTGGGAGCTGACCCTTAGACATGCTTGGATAGGTGCTTATTTGTTAAGTACTAGAAACTGTTTTCCTCTAGACAGTGAGGAAAGTTGAGTGCTGTAGTAATTTGTAGCTTATTTAGTGCTTACAATAAGTTCTGAACAAGTGCTGAGCTCAAAGAAACAGACGAGTGCTGAAACAAAAAACTGGCTACTTCTAAGAAACAAAATTAACCTAGAAGGCTTCCCTCCAACACAGAAAGGCTTAGGGGCCTAGAAGCCTACAAATAGTCCTGGACACAGCAAATCTATATCCAGGTTAGACTACCCACAGGAAAGGAAGGAAACAAGCTTAGAAATTTTTTTTTTTTTTTTTACTGGAAAGAGAGAAAGGAGTAGCAGAAACTAAGCTGCTTGGCCTTCTCAAATGTTCTCCCTGTACTGGGTAGAATGAGGTAATGACACTAGACTGGGAGGAGGGTCCCAGATCAAATTTACACTAGGGGCGGGCAACTGCAAAGCCACCAACTATAAAAACACCATACCAATAGGGAGGGAGTGTGTGAAACAAACTGCAGAAATGTTTCTCACAGCAGAAAAGCAGCAGTGAGCCTTTAAATGAAAGTTTTAAACAGCTAAAGGAGCATCTAGAAAAAGAGTTTAACTGAAACAAGTTATCAGAAACAAACAGCCAAACAGATGCTTAATAAAAGTGGACAATTTCCAGTTAATACCTCACACACAGTGAAACTAGCTAGAAAAATATACAGTACACAAAGTGCTATAAATAAAGAAATAAAGAACAAAATAAGCAAAAAAACAGGATACTTAATGTTATATATTATAGTTCCGGGTTTGCTCAGTGTCCTTCCTTCGATTAGCTCAGTGTATTTTATACACTGGCAAATCTTGTCCAATACTATATACTCTTCCTTTTGAATACATTGAGTACCAGTGAGGGATTCTCTAAACTAAACAAGATAGTGTTATTTAGCTCATATGGAATTCAATCGTCCCTGGAGTCTACAGTATTCCTATAACTGCCTATGATGCTTTGTTGTTTAGGGTATTTAAAGGATAGGTTCACAGATATTAGTGGGAGATAGAGGAGGCACCATTTGTAAGGAATTAATCATTTACTCCGACAAGAGCTTTTGTGTGCAACTGGGTTTGGTCTAGTAGAATGTCTTACTACTTATTTGAAACTATAATGCACTTGTTGTTTCTTTGGTGCTAACAAGTCCAGTCTAAAGTCACCCAGAATTATAATGTTGCATTTATGGCTTAATTTTGTTAAAACCAGTATAGATTTATATAACAGCTATAGCACAGAGGAAGATGAATATATTAGTTTTGTATGGTCACTTGTGCAGACTTATGATTTGGCACTTGCATTAAGTACACTGTTCTGTAGACAGTGTACTTGGGTAGGGATTCTATTCTCTCTGCAGTCAACTGTGCTTCACTCAGATGGTCAACAGAGAAGCCAGTTTGGTAGATTTTCATTTGTAGAAGCAGCTTACACAAGTAATGTCGTGCTTACCTTGTATTTTCCTGATTAACAACATTGTGTCCCCTCCACTCTTTTCCACTGTACTGTTGTTAAGGAATATTTGATATTTTTGTTGAATTGCTGTGATGGGACATACATTATCCTCAACCGTATTTCGCTTATCTCGGGCATCCCTGCTTTTAGGTAGACAGTGTTTGTTCTTTAACAGTGTGTGCATTAAGGTTGGCTATTTTAAATCCTTTGTTGCTGCTACTTGTGTTTTCTTGGGTAGTGAGTATTGTTGAGTGGGGAGGGAAAGACAGTAATAAGGAGATTATTAGCTGTGTTTGATTGTTGCTGTTGAGTAACTGCTGAGGTGATGGCTTAGGGATGATGACCGCTGAATCAGGAAGCTTCAGTATAACTCAGTAACTTATAATTAACCACTTTGAGCTACTGTAGGTTGGTAAGCTTTAGGATAACTATGTTTTGAGTTAAGGATGATGTCCATTGAAATACTAAGATTTAGGATAACTTAGTAACTTACAATTAATCACATTTTGACTCATGCAGTGGCATGCTTTGTTAAGATGCTTTTAGTTTTATATACTGTTGTATTTGGGCAAAGAGACAATAGCTCTGATCAGGTATTATGTTTGGAGGTTGTATATGAATGCTGTACATGAGTGCCCATCTTCATGAACAGATACAGTATTACAATTCTTGGCATTTTGCTTAAGGCCACAGCCTTGGAACCATTTGTTTGTACATATTAGGCCCTTCTGGAAAATCTGGGAATTAGCAGACACAGTCAGCCACAGGCCTTTAACAGCTGCCTTGCCATCATATTAACATTCATACATTTACAAAGCCCAAACTAATCCATTGTTATTCAGTTGTGCTTCGTTTTTCTTGTTAAGTATTGTTATTGTATCATAGTCCACTAAATCACAAAACTAAGGTCCTGTCAATTTTATGAGCACTTTGCTATGTGATATATGTAAAGGACGTCCAATAAGAAGAAATGCAACCAAGAAATATGTGTAATCCAAGGCACACAGGACCCGAACTTAAAAATATTCAAACAGCCAGCAATAGCGTATAAAATCCTGTTTAATGTTAAAAGTCCGAACAGCCACAGTAAGTCGGCCAAACAGCAAGAACAAAAATCAGCCAAGCGCTTTCACCCGGTAATTACCAGGCTTTTTCAAGGCAAACAAGACTATCCAGTACAAAAACTTTTTAAATAGTGAAGGTAATCCAGTTAAAACTCCACCCATTAATTAAGCTGCAAACCTAATGAAACGGGTTTGCTGGCTGTTTGAATATTTTTAAGTTCGGGTCCTGTGTGCCTTGGATTACAAATATATATGTAAAGGATCCTAGTAGAAGGTCTGCCATGTGCTAAATGGGTAACCAACTGACTATTTAAACTTTGCAATAATGGCATCTGCTGGAGGGTAAGGGTACTAAAGCTACATATTGGTCCAGATTCCTAAAGACTTGCTCTCTGTGTAAGGGACTTATCCTGGAGTAAGTCACTGCCCGATTAAAAAATACTTGCTGTCAGTGTAAGTGACTTAATCAGATGCAAGGCCTAAATCAGGTGTAAGGCCTATATATAAACTAGGCTTGTACCACAGTAAGTCCCTTACATTGAGAACAATTCTTTTGAAATAGTGGCAGAGTTGCATTGTAGTAAGTCACTTGCATTGACAGCAAGTCTTTCAGAATTCAGACAAATTTATTTAATAATGTTTCAAGGGAGCTAAGCTTCTTTTTGGATGCAGTGACAGATACAGGATGGACCCATTTACCTACAGCTTTTCTTGTTTCTGGTATGAAATATGACATTTTCTTTGATCAGAATAGTTATTTTTGAATCTCTGCTTAAGTGCTTTTGTATGGAGCTGAAAATATAGAATCCCCTATAACCAGAGGCCTAAATAGATTAGGGACTGGGCTGTTTCTATGGTCCGGAAGTTTTGGTCTAAAATTAGCCAGTCTAGAGTTCTCTGGATAGGTTTTAACTTTTTCAGAAGTTTTTGAAAAACTGAAGACTAAATGCACAGTTTGTAATTAAAAATAGCAGAAGGAACTTGTAACTTTTTGATGTTTTGGTGATAATCAAAAGATGTAAATTAACATATCATTTGCACAGATTATTAAATGGAGGTTTGGTGGTCAATGGATAATCTATTAGTAGAAAAAAAATCTGAGGAGCAAGGTTTGGAAGGACAGATACTGGCCAGTAGATGCAAAGTGAGTTGGGTATTTTAGCAAGTGTTTTTATTACAGCATTTCATACCTCTCAGCCTCTTAGCACAAGATATATGGACAAAGCTTAAAATGAAGGGGGGGGGGGGACAAAGGCCAAAAAATAGATATAGGTTTTAGACACAGAAAATTAATAGAATAACAGGATTTGTGTTAGCATGCATTTCCTGAAGGATATGAATTATGAAACTCAAATGTATGTCATTATTTAGTGACTTCAGTACTCAATGATTTGGCAAAAAAACTCAGACCAAAAATATGAGGCAAAAATCTGGGCATTCTGCGAAATCTTGACAGGTAACAGGTATGCTGCATTTTCCAAACTGATACTGAACAGATGTGACTCAGAGAAAGGCTGCAGATATGTTGAATGGGACTTCCACTACAGACTGCAAAATATGGAAAAAGCATGTTTTAATATCATCTAACACTGTTAGAGCATTAGCATGATATTTTCAGTTTGTTTTCTTTAGTTTTATTTTGTTTAAAGTAAAACGGGGGGTATATTCTCGTAGAGTGTTTATTATGAGATTTTGCTTTGGGGAGGAGTAAATAAGAAACATTATTAAATAATTTTTGGAAGTTATTTTGGGCAATAGATAATCCTGGATATGTATATGTGTGTGTGTGTGTGTGTGTGGGGGGGGGGGCTTGGCTTTTGGTCCTTCTGTTTGGTGGGTTAACTTATTCCCCAATATTTTTTTTTCTTATAGTGCAAATACTTTCCTGTATTGCTATATCCAGCTCCTAATGTCTAAATCATAATTATGTTTTCCTTTCTTTACTATTTCTGTGATGTCATCTTCACTTTTTTTTGCACTGTTGTTAAACCTCTTAATCACACTTCTGGATGTATGTTTGTATTCATGCTTACTACTATCTAATG
This sequence comes from Protopterus annectens, assembly GCF_019279795.1. NCBI lineage: Eukaryota > Metazoa > Chordata > Ceratodontiformes > Protopteridae > Protopterus > Protopterus annectens. The sequence continues at coordinate 1,369,231,613 of NC_056743.1, forward strand.
AGTTATCTTTTTTTTGCCAAAATTATTATTATTATTAATTTTTTTCTGCCCCACAATGACTGCTGACCATCTGGCCAATCACTGCAACACTGCCCATTCATTCACTACTAAGTGAGGGTTGATCAGGGTACAGTTGCTGTCCAGGCAACCAGTAGGAGATTTTCATACAAACCTTGCTTCCTGACAAATGACCATTAGTGCTGCTTGTGTCAGTCATCCAATGAGCAGAGCATAGGACTGCCACTGAATTTTATGAGTTATGTAAAAATACAGTAGTCCTTCCCACTAGGAAAGGATAGCCCCGTCAGTTCTTTGCTCTCCACCAATCCACTCAGATGGAAATCACATTTTCAGATACGCATGCATCCTTTCACCACTTGGACAGAAAAGTGGACACGGCCCCTTCCCAACTCTTGTAACCTCAGTCAGCATTTTTAGCAACAGGGCTGCTAATCATATCATGATCAATTAGGTCACAGTCAGCGCTTATTCCCTTTATATGTCTGTGCCATGAAACTGCCTCATTACCATAGTTATCATAAACATTAAGTATTTAATAGCCTGCTTTTCCATTTCCTGTATACCCAGTACATCCAATAGGATATACAACTTGGAGGAGGTTATAACCTTTTTAATCACTTGCTCTATTTGTGAAAATTACCACCTTAACCACTTCCTGTATTTGTTTCTAGAAAGATTGAATGCTGGGGCATGTATATAGAAGGAGAAAATGCTTGGCTTTGTCTATTTCACCTACATTCCACTAAGACAATACCCATCTTACTGTTTATCATTATGGAACTTCAGAAATGCGTCTTGTTTTAAAGAGACCGTATATGTATTAATGTGTTTATTTGCATTCACTGAATGGGATAGCATAAATGTGCATAACTGTGCCAAGGCCATTTTTAGTAGAGGTGTGTCTAAATGATATGAAGTTAAAGCAGTGATACATAAGCTGAAAAAATACACAAAGTAATATATATGTATAGAGTTACTATACTGATATCTTACATGAATAATGCACATTCTGGGAAAGGATAGAAGACAATCATAAATCAAAAATATGTTAGAATGCTAATATAAGTCACAATTAAACCTTGAGATGCAAGATAATAATTATGCAGCAACATGATCCTGCTGTTTTCTTTACAGGAAGCTGTAAAGCTAGAGTATAAAGGGAGAGGGTAGAAAAGCAGATAGAACAAAAGAAGGTTGGCAGGTGAAAACAATTAGAAGGGGAGGGAGCGGTTATAAAAGGGCGGATAAGGGAAATAGGGAACATAAGAGTGTCAGATACAGATATACTATTGAAGGGAACATGGAAGGTGAGATGGTGGTGGAAATAGATTTTTGACTGAAATTAAGTGTGTATGACAGATGGGGTAAGGATACTGTGACAAAAACACGTTTTTCATTCATCATAAAACGTTCCCCATTTTCCTTGTAATTTCCTAATTCATTTCCTACAACTGCTCCACACTTACACCATTACCCAGAGGGTTTAGGAAGAGCATGGCCCTCGTGCTCATCCACATTTTGAAAATGTACACACATGTACTGTTTCTTCTCCTTACTACAGCTATATATTGTACTTTAAAAACCTATAATTAAAGATGACTACACTTGTCTAATGTGTTTTAAAATTCTGTAAGTGAGGCTGATGGTTTCCATGATTCCATAAACGTCTAGGACTAGTGCTTGTTAGTAGTATTAATGGAGAATAGTGGCAAACACATAAGTTTTCAAAACCTACACATATCCTAGCAGAGTTATTTATAGAACTTCTGGCACCTTATTACAAATGTCCTGTACCAAAACTTTTTGGTCATATGTCCAGATGGGTAAGGCTGGGCACTCCTCTTACTGATATACTGTTATGATACTATGGGCTTGGAGCTGCATGGGTACTAGCAGATCAGAATTCCTGCTAGCATTTTAAACAGCAGAATTGTTAAAATGCATTATCAGAATCATATTTCTTTAATACGAGTGCTATAGACTGGACATAACAGACACTGAAAAGCCATCGACACTGTCCTCAAACTATTTCCTTGGAAAAGGATGACCAGTGCTCTGTTTATAATGCCTGAACTCATCTGATAATAAACATGGGTCAGAAGGGTTGGTAATTGTTTACATTAGAATACATGAGATCACAGTAGCTAGTCCCAACCCTAGTGTGACATGGGCAGAGATGCAGCTGCAGGTACACAGGAATATTGGCTCCCACATAAAGGGTGGTTTATTTAAAAAGAGTTTGTATTCATTTTTTTCTACAATCTCTAAACAGTCCCTGCTTTTCCTCATTTTTGCCCCGTCTCTTGTAAGTTTTCTCTTTTTTTTTTTTACTCAGTAATTATAATTGGTTTACTATTAAAATGTAGAAGTGCAGTTAGGTGAACACGGGAATGCCAAATGTGTGTTGGCTAATTCCTGTACTGCCGAACTACAATTCTACAAAATGTCCTTTGGCAAATGCCACTGCGCATTTGCTCATATGAGGTTGAGATTATGAATAGGGATTGCAGTGCAATGCGAATTATGAAATTTACCATTTTACTCAGGTCCTCTGAACTGCCTCATTTAGCTACCATGTTGTTATTCTGTGGAAAATTCTAATTAATTTTTCTGAATCTCTGGACTAAAAGAGAAGGAAGGTCGATCTGCTCCTTTCCCTTGCTATCCTAAGGCATTGAAATAACTGGCTTATGATCACAGGTAACGATTTCTTACTTGACATTAATTCTGTTTTTGAGCTGTACAAATATTTAATTAAATTGGAGTTCTCAATATCATGAAAAAAAAAAAAAATAAACCGAGTACCACACACTTCTAGCAAATTCTAAACAAAGCAATACTAAAATGTCTTATGCTGAAGCTACAAAAATAATCCTTGCCGAACCCTCCAGGATCTACGAAGACTATCAGCAGAAATCCAAACCGTATCACATTTAGGTACACCTTAAACAAAGCAACCAGGACCGAATGAAAACACCTCAAATCTGCTACACCACCCCATTCTACTAATAAAAATATTTTAGCGATCAGTGACTTCATAGTCAAGTACACACATTCTCCATTTACTAAGGTAGACAAAGACAGAGTGATGGTCAGCTGTCATTCGGGGGGGGGGTCTCTGACATCTCAAAGTCTCTTAAATCCCTCTCAATTAGCAAATAGGACAAGGACATGGCAGTGTTCTACACTGGAGTGAAAGACCTGGGGCACAGAGCTCTTCAAGCATGTTACAAATATAGAGAAGACAGGGATCCTGACTGTCTCCAAGAATGATGCCTAGGTACAAAGAAAAGATAACCGGCTTCAACAATTGGTCAAGTCCAAGGAAATATAGAACGTTTCAGAATGGGATGAGATGCTCAATAAGCCTAATTTCTTAACAAGGGATGTCCTGCAGGTCTCATTCCAAAGCTACAGCATAATGGCTACAGCCTTCACTCCCCCTATAGCACTTTTTTTTAGGCAGAGGCCAGCTAATGGACATCCTAACATAAATAACATATGCAATCCAAAACTGGATCACATTAAAGTGGCTCTACTCAATGCCAGAAGTTTCAGCAACAAGCTGCCTGATCTTCTGGTTCTCCTGCATTTAAAACAAATTCATATTTGTTAAATTACTGTAGTTTGGTTTAAGTCTACAGAAAACACTCCCTCCATACCTGTTTTTGCATCTACCATGCCTTCAGGGACAATTTTACAAAGTACCTATCACAACCTGAGAAACAGACAGCCCCTGCAGATTAAGCACCCTTCATATGAGAACTGGATGGATACTTACAAATTCATTCTAAGCTTGACTGCCATAGCCCTCTTAGAGAAATGGGTATGATGGGTATTGGCGAGATGTAAATGGTCACAAGACTAAGTTGCCTTTAATTTCCTATGATTCTTATGGTGACTGTGTATTGAGGCTGGCACATTTAACAGCTAGAATGGTAAGAGAAAAATGACTTGAAGGAATCAAGTTTTTTTGAAGTCTGTATTTCAGTAAAAAATTCCGATTACCTAACAGGCTAGCATCTGGGACTGTAAATCTGGAATGGCAAAATTAATGACTTTCTTGAAAGAATGCATAGATGTTGCTTTTGGTGACGGATGTAAAATAGCACTCCTAAGTCTGTATTTGTTACCAGTGAGTCACTTGTGCACCAATCAGATGATGTCATCATCACACAAGATTAAGGCAGCAGGAACTGAGCAAAACATAGATGTATCTTATCAGCAGAAAAATATCTTTGTCTGTTCTGCTACCTGTTCTTCTTTCAGCTTTTCCCGGTTAAGGGTCGCCACAGTGAATCACCTGTTCGCTCATGATTGGCAGTGGAGTTTTACGGTGTCAAGTTGCCACCCCGGCACCCAATCTTCTACAGAGGGCACGCACGCACGCACGCATACACACCTAGGGCCAATTTAGTGTGTCCAATCCAACTACAGAATCTCTTCGGGATGTGGGAGGAAACCGGAGCACCCGGAGAAAACCCATGCAACCACAGGGAGGACATGCAGACTCTGCACAAAAGGCACCCTATCCGAGGATTAAACCAGAGAACCTCTTGCTGCGAGGTGGCAATGCTAACCGCTGCACCACCATGGCTGCTCTGTTCTGCTACCTGTTGCATTAGCCAAGATTATAGGATTCTCAGAATGCCTGCTGTATCTACCTCAAACCAGGTTTTGGTGTAGGTTATACTACAGTTACTTGCTAAAATTGTCCTTATTAATGATTCTGTGCTACATCCAACTGAACTTTGTAGCAATGACTGGGGGTCTGGAGATGTAGCTAGTGACATCTAATATGAGCGGTCTTTGACTTATTAAAAGCTATAAATTAAACTGAATAAAAGTCATTCAGAAAGCTGTAGACATGAGTGACAACTGTGTTTAACTGCAGCGTAACAACAGCAGAAAATGTCATTACAGAACACTGCTATAAGATTAATGTAGCCCAATGGGGTAGGTAGGCATGGAAGTATGGGGTGGGGTACAAATCAACCAATACTGCAACTGCTGTAGTAGTGACAAGGTATTGGAGAGTACCTGAAACAGTGACTGTGCCTCCAGCTCTGCAAGATGCCTCTGTTGGGGAACTATTACAGATCACTAGGTGTGGTATTAACTATAATACAGCTGCATAAAATACTGAATCTGCAAACTAAATATCTGCCATAACAGTGCCAACTTATTCAAACTGTAATACAGAAATGTTAGCCATCTCAATGCATACCTGAGGTGACAAAAAGTAGCATCATGAAGTCTCACTTGCAGTAACACTGAATAATATATGATGCAATGCACAAGCTGTAAAGCAGCAACTACAAGCCCACTCCACCCCACACAAAGTATTATTATATCTGAAGTACAAAACAGTACAGAGATGTTAAACATACACTTTAGCCAATAATTAAAACAAGTCATAGTAAGGAGCAAGTCATTTGAAAGTACTAGAACAAACCATTGAGGCTCCAGTCCCAAATTTTGCTTACCATGTCATCATTATTTTTAAAAATTATATATTAGGAGTTAGTTGACAAAAGAGACTAGTAGAGAAGATGCTAAGCAGAAGTGTTAAAAATCCAGCTCAACATTCAGTATGACACAGAAGAGAAACTGCTAACAAGCTGGTACAGAAATAACACTTCTCAGGTTTCATGAAGATCATAGTGAGCAGAAAAAAAACTTTGCAAAATATACATTACTTGCTTAAAGACTTAACTTCATTAAGAGAACTGGAAATGTTGCCAGTCAAGAGAAGAAACAGCAGCAGTGGGTGACACCCACATTCACTCTAGTTATTTCTTGTTTCTAATAAAACTTGATTAACAATGCCACTTTACATACATACATATATATATATATTATATATATATATATATATATATATATATATATTATATATATATATATATATATATATATATATATATATATATACACACACACACACACACACACACACACACACACACAGCTTATTGTCTTATATCCCACCTAACTCAACTCCAAAAAGTGTTCATTTTCCTGAGCAGTCATTCTCATCTACTGATTCCCGACTTAGTGTTCTTATGTTTTTACATTCTCTTCTAAGCTGCTTTCTACAAAGTATTCTTATGATGTGGATGGGCTGGAAGCCCATTCAGGTTTGGTTTGTCTGCCTTGCGACCAGTAAGTGCTGACAGATGATCCTTCTCTCAGAAATCATAAACTGAATTACAGGAGTACTCCCTGAATGAATTAATACTTTCCTCCCACCTCTGAAATATCTTGTTTTACAGGCTAAGGCAATTCTCTCTCCTTACAGCATGTGCCTTTATTCTTATATTACTAACTCAGTTGTAGCTGAAGAGAGTTTACAGGATTTGTCTTCTAATCCAGTTATCAAATAATTAGCTATATAAACCTGTGTGCAAAGGCTGAGCATGTTAAATCACTGGTTACATTACCATCCTTCAGGCAATCGTAGCATTCTTTAATTTTCTTTTTGTACAATACAAGTATGCACTTGGGTGACAAAAACATTACGTTTTGAGACCTGATATGTTCTTATTAGAAATAAATTCAGTCCATCATTTTATTGGGGGAAAAGTATGTGCTACAATATCACACAAGTAAGATATAAACAAATATTAACTCAAGTTATATATCTACAGCATACTACTTACTGTTCATGGGTTTGAAAAGGCAGGACACGTGTTTTAGTGTTGTATATTAAATGTACAAGCAGAGTTTTAGAATGACTTAGCTAGATGCTATATTGCATGTAGTCGGATAAAGCAAGTTGATATTTGTGTTATTACTAACAACAGAATATACAAAAAGTTTGTGTAGTCATAAATTTGTGTACATTTTTACATCTCTATTTTGTATGTCTTTATTTTTTTTAATATTAGTAATTTTGATTTAAGTAACTCAACAATTGTTTTCATTTGGAGAGGATTATTTGTTTTTATTTATGATCAGTGAAATTCACACATGTATGAAAACAGAATACTGTTCAATTACTTTTCAGATACTGTTGTAAATGCTGTATCCTGCTAAAATGACTTTGTGTTGCAGTTAACCACCAGTATATTCCAGCACTCGGCTTTGTCAAATGCAAGCCAGTACTACACAGGGTACACTTTGCCTTAGACCAATGTCATTTTTAAGTTAGACATTTCATCCACACAAGTGAGCTAGCCCAGGGGACCTTTTTGACATTCCTCCTGGGTCAAAAGCAATGAGAAGTTGACAAAGAAAAAAAGAATATGAAACAAGTGCCAAAAAACACACCAACTCCAATAAAAAAGCACTTGTAGGAAATAAGGCTGCAGGCAATGGTTCGTTGAGTTTAATCAGGCAACTAAAAGCACATGAACGCTAGAAACACTCCACACTGCATTTTCGTTTACATATGACTACTTCAGACCATTGCCTGCAGCCTTATTTCCTACAAGTGCTTTTTTATTGGAGAAGTTGACAAAGAAATAAAATAATGTACAAATATTTCAGAATTCTAAAAATTGAAATTCAGTAATAGCTTTTATATATATCTATTTATCTATATCTATCTATAATGTATAATATGTATATACAGATATGGATCCCCTTCAAATCATCATAGACCAAATCAGCAAACCACAGAACATAGAGAACAAAACACCAAATTTTCTAATCAATGAAATGTAATAATGCCAAAAGTTCAGAACACTGAAATAATACTACACGTGCCAGCGCAGGACTAACTGTCCTGATAGTGTACATTCGCTCAGAGCTATGAGAACAGGTAACTTATAGGTTTTAAGTTTTTATGATAATTTACCTGTTGCAAAGATTGTTGGTGGAGATCACGGTACAGTGCAGATCAAGACATTTAGCCTTTTCCCCACTGTAGTGCGATCTCGGAGTTGGTATATACAAGTTTCACAGGGTGTGTAGCTTCCTGCAAAAAACATTGTGAAGTTTATAGTAGTCCATTTAGTTGTTACTTTTAAATTGTTTAGTAACATTTGTAAGTGTTTAGGATGGCACATGAATAGTGATGTTTCAGAGTTGTGAATGTTCAGCATTGTAAAGTTTCATTGATTAGATACTTTGGGTTTTGACCAAGACATTCTGTGGTTCGCTGATTTGGTATGCGTTAATATGAAGTAGATCCATATTATATATATATATATATATATATATATATATATATATATATATATATATACACACACACACACACACACATATACACACATATATATATATATATATATATATATATATATATATATATTACACACATACACACACACACACACACATAAATAGTTATAGATATACACACACATTGATATATATATATATATATATATATATATATATATATATATATATATATATAAAAAACACTAGATGGTTTATAAGCTGTCTGTGCAATATATATATATATATATATATATATATATATATATATATATATATAAAAACACTAGATGGTTTATAAGCTGTCTGTGCATAAAAAAATAGCAATCACTTTGTGCTCTTGGTAGATGACTGCAGCAGCAGATGCAGTACTGCAGACATTGTTGATGTACTTGAACTTTGGGTAGTGCCACAAAAAACAAGATTCCAGGTACAAGAGGAGGCAAAGAGATTCCTTTATATGGGTTGCAGAGTTCACTTGCCATAACAGTGTGAGGAGTTTTGCAATCCAAAAGAACCTTACAGTACAACCACTGCTTTTCAGGTTTCAAATGAGCCAACTGATGGGATACGAACATCTAGTGATGATTTTCCATGGGTGTCTGCAATGGCAGAATTAGTGCAGGCTACATACAAGGAACCAATGCCAGAAGTACAAACAGTGTTCAGACTCACAGAGATGTTTTCAATTGGAGTTGGAATTCAGGGTTCAACTCTAAGACTACTGCTGTTCATACAAGTGATAAACTAAGCAACCATTGAAATGTCAGCACCGGCTTGAGCAAGTCCTTTAATGCTGAGACTGAATGGCCAGAAAATGGACTTTATATTTATTAAATCCAAGATGGCTATATCTCACAATGCTCTCCTGTCCCTGTTGGGCAGTAAGGACCATCATCAGTCAGCCAGTCTAGAGGAATTGTTAAAATCTTTCACTCAGAACTGACAAAGCATGCTAACCACTACAACATAGTTTGTTTAACATAGGCTATCCAAATCTGCAGTGTATTTAGCTACTTAGTACATATTGTATTCTTTAATATTTCTATAAATGTATTTCAACCTGTCTGCATTTTAGGGGATTTCCTCCCCTTGTATATAATCAGCTACTATAAAATGCTTTTTATGTGCATTTTTGTGCAGCCTTTCTCCCCAACTCATTGTAAAATATTTAATCTGTTGTGGGGCTTTCTCCCCTTGTATACAATTACTCAACTACTATTTAAATGTTTTTGAATTTGTTGTGGTGCTTTTCTCCCTGGTCCCTCCATATAATACAGGCTTTTGGCTCAGATGGACTTTCCCAATAATCAAAGGACAAATAAAATAAAAATAAAAATTTGTATTTCCAGTAATTTTAGCAATACTGAAGAGATCTCACAGACATCAGCAACTTTCCACCTTAGAGCAATTTCTATGCCACACACGTCTCTAATGAATAGAAACATAGGTAATGACACCTGTTGCTTCTGGCTCTCTTTCTTCAAATTAGACCATATATGCTGGATTCAGGAGCTTCACAAATTATTTTTCCACCCACAGTCAAAGACATTACATCTCACTTTCATTATTCACTTAACATCAAGAAAACCACTGTACATTTTCCAGCCAAAGATTCACTGGCCTCTTTCCTGTGCTCATGATACAAGGTTTGATTCCTTTCAGTCATTTACTTGTTTATTGTATTTGATTACCAGGAAAGACTGACTGAGCAATCAAAACACCTTTTTAGCTGAGGCCCAGAAAGGAAAACACCAAATGACATACATACATTATATATATATATACATTATATATATATATATATATATATATATATATATATATATATATATATATATATATATATATATACACACATACACACATACACACAAGATATGAGATTGCAAACATCTCTGCTAAGACGAGATAATTAAAATGAAATCCAATGTTGCATTCACATTGCAGCCTACTACAGAGTTTAATTCTCAATACACCACTCCAGTAACATTGATGGAGATGTGTGAAAATTTACTTTGAATCAAAAAAGAAGAACAATATAATCATACAAACAACACACAGAGTTGCAGTTCTGTTGAAATATATGTAGTTACTTTTCATTACAACAATTAACAGAGGTGGATATCTGTGTACAGACTTTAGTTTTAGATTCATGAAATCATCTTTGAGGATTATTCTGTAATAATGCAGCAAGAAATGCTAATAATTGTAATATGTGTGTCAACAAAAATTAGTTTACAATAGTTTGAGAGGAAAAGGGTGGGTAGAAGATAATGGTTCCTAGGGGGGAAAAAGGAGAATGTATAGGAGATCTCCTGACTATGTGGCTCTGTGCAAGGCAGTCAACCAGATGGTGATCTCAGGCCACCCCCTGAAAACAGACAATTTGTCCAGGGAGCTTACCCAGTCAACACACAGGCTAAAAAATATTGTTCATTAAAGACAATTTGTGACTAGAACAAAGTCCTCATTGGGATTCACATCATGGCAAGATGTAGCTCTAAATCATACTCCACACATTCTAGTATCTCCATTACTACCCACATGGGGGATAGCTACAGTACAGAGTCAGGTACTGTAACTAGACCCAGAAGTACTTTCATGGTCTCCAAGAAGAACAAATATTTTGAATCGTTGTTAGGTGCATAGGTTCATAGGTATTTATTAAAACTAATGACCACAAGGGCCTTTTTAAGCCTAGCCATGCATCCCAAATCTCTGACAAGTTCTGATACCCTTGATAAGTGTAAGCATGGGCCTGGGAGATGAACCGTTTACAGATTACCTGTGTCCATTAGAGACATAGGTGCCAAACCAGGGATGAATTTTCAGTTTCCGATCCAATTGTTCAAGTTGCACTTGAATTGAGTTAAGGAGGAACTCTGCTTCACACAGATGGGGAGCCTGATCCATAGATGGTGTAGTCTCTGAGATACATACCTCTCTCTCCATACAGGCAAACTTGTAATATAGGGAGCTGGAGAGGAACAAGAACTTCATCCCTTGTTTGGCACCAATGTCTGTAATGGATAAAGCAGCCTGTAAATAGTTTATCTCCCAGGACCCTGCTTGTAAATGTTTCGCCTCCCAAGCCCCTGCTTACACTTATCAAGGGTACCAGAAATTGTCAGAGATTTGGAATGCATCCTAGACTTAAAAGGCCCTTTCAGTAGCAAGTCTAGTACACACCTACGAATGTATGACCTTTGTCCCCCCTGGCAAAATTCACTCTTTAAAGCACTTGTCAGTGGCTTGTGAGCATACAACTATCCACATTAGGTCTCTTCACTGGTGCATCTCCAAAGTGGAGGCAGAGCCCTTCCCAAGACTGAGAAGTTAGGGTTCCATAACCATCACCATATGTATTTCTGCAGAAATAGGATCGGCTATATTTCTAGATGGACCCTTTCAGATTGTTTCACAGACTCTGGCTCCATCTATAGCAGTGTGGCCAGTTTCCTTTTCCAAAGTTTAATGGGTGGTAAATCACTCTACTCCCGATTCTCACATGACTAGCATTGACTTATTCCCACTCTTCTCTTTGCAGATGATGATGATCCAAACACGAAACTGCACATGCAATTTTGCCTTCTGTTCAGAGATATGCAAATTGTAACTTTGCAATTTGCAGACAATTTTGTCCTTCTGCCCTCATAATCTCAGGTGTTGTAGCGTCTCATTACTGAATGTAAAGTTACTATGATAAAATCAACACCTCCTAATCAGAAGCCAGGGTCCTCTTCTGGAAAAGAACATGATGTTGTCTGAAGGGGAGAAGAAAGTAACTATCCCAAATGGAGGTATTTTTGGGAACTTGCAAATTCATGAGGGCAGAAAGAATCAAGAAATTGATCAGCAGATTAATGCAGTGGTGGTAAAGCAACAAGCATTGCTCAAAAGTCTGCTGGTGAAATGAAAGCTGAGGCAATGGATAAAGTTGTCAGTTTGTTAGCATATGTACTCATCCTCAGTTATGGTCACAGACTTTAAATAGTGTCTAACAAAATTAGATCATGGAATACCTCTCAACCTCTCAGCACAAGAAATCGGGGGGGGGGGTGCGGTGCAAAGGCTGAAAAATAGACAATTTTTAAATATTACTCTTAGAAGGTTACTAGTATAATAGTTATTGTGTTAGCATGCATTTCCTAAAGGTTATGAAGTTTGAAACTCATATGTCTGTCATTATTTTGTTACTTCAATCCTCACTGGATTTGACAGAAAACCACAAATGTCATGAGAAACAGATCAAAAGTATGAGGCAAACATCTGGACCTTCTGTGAAAGTGTGGACAGTTGAAAGGTGTGGCTCATGGATACTTGCAATTGGAATTTACATCCCTTTCCAGCATGCAAAAGCTTCATCTCAGTGAAAGAGTAAGTAGCTTGACAATCTGTGAAGATCATGGAGGACTACTGCTGCTACTCAGGATACAAAGGAGTGAGTTGAGATGATCTACGCCTCACAGGAAGTGCATCAGACATAGCCCAGTGGGAGGATTCCTAGGTTAGGCCCTGGATATGTTGGAAAAAGTATAGCCTCAGCTTACTTTGAACACCTAGAGATAATCTTTCAGCTCTTTACTGTTGCTCATTACTGGGATATCTGGTCTGCCTTGCTTACCTCATTACAACCTATGATTCAGACCAGAACAAGGAGTTTAGAAAATGGATGGATGGATGGATGGATGAATGGAGAAAAGTAATGAACTGTTTTTGACTCTGGAGGCTTCTCTCTCAACTTCTCTACTAAAAATATTCAGTACTCGTCTAATTAACATCGCAAGACATTTGTTTCCAAGTAATATTATGATATATGTGTGGGCTAATCGATACTGTCAAAAACTTTAATTTGTGGTGGTCTGTGGGTAACAAGAATATAATCACACCAGTTAATACTGCATGCTGGGGTAAATTACATAGGAATTACTTACAAGGCTTACCTGGGATCCTGCATCTTTTCATGCTAATAAAATTCTGTTATTCCCACCAACATACTAGCTGATTCATGGATTACTCTGTAAATAACCTCTAGCCCAACTGTTATTTAGGTTTCCTTTGCAGATGATAAAAAGTATTAAGTAGGAAAAAACTGCCTGTAAGTGTCATGTAATGTTTGGGTGAGCTGTCAGAAAGGTTTCACAGTCTTGTGCCCACTAGCTGTCAGGATAGATTCTGGCAACTTCACTACACTGTAACAATAAAGAAAGAGTGTATTGGAAAAAAGTATGCATGTATGGATGGGATGGATGGAGAATGCACCCCTTCACAGATAACTACAGTCAGTTCATTTAATCAAGATATAGTCTTTCTAACCACTGTACATATGTAACATGGGGTGCACTGAAGCTGAAGATATACATTACTAAGCACAGAAAATTCACAGACAGAGAGAGAGAGAGAGAAACAGGGAGTATGCTACACAAAGTTAAAAGAAAAATGTTTCAGAGGTTTATCACTGAATTCTATATTAGAAGATCTGCTGATTTTTTTTTCCTTAAATTTGAAGCAGGACTACCGCTTAATTTCCAGAGTGTGCACATCAAGAAATGCATTCAGTTCAGTGCTACTCTATTATCACAACAAAGTGAGGTAACATCATTAATAATAACTGTTGTACAGATTACACTTAAAGGGATGATATTTGATGTAGTGAACAGTATAAAATTTGATTTTTTTGAGATTAGTGTTAAACACTGCAAACAACACACACACACACACACACACACACACACACATTATCCAACACGAAACTCGGAAATGCTGGTAAACAGGTTTTCTACCATTTCTGGATGACTTGCTGTTGGTAGCACTGACCATTCCTTTAACTAGGTTTGAGAACACAAAAAAAAAAAAAAAAAAAGAAAGGGAGATAAGCTGGCAGTTTTTAATTGACCAGCACAGGTTTCCCTGCTGAAGAGATCATGTAGTCCAAAAGCTCAGAATTGTTGTGTTGTAAAATCTATGCTGGCCCAGTATAACCTCGGAGTTCTAATATTTTCTGTATGTGGTCCAGCACTTCTACCTCTGAATTTAATACCTTTTCTTTTGATATGATTTACTGCTTCTAATTCTCTAAGAATGCATTTTGATCACCTAAAGCAATCCATTCAGTAGCCTTAGCAGATTAGTTGTTCATGTATGCAGTATTATACAATTCCCATCCTGGACCTGCAGTGAACCATATGTTTTTTTCTGCTTTGACTGGGGATTCCATTTTCCCATCCTCTCACAGAAAACATAGGATCATCAACTTTTGCAACCCCTCTCCCCTTTCATGCTATTCTTACTACATTGAAAGTATGCCCCCCCCCCCCCCCACACACACACACACTTTAAGAGCAGATGGTACTAAGTATTAGTTGTTGAATTGTCTGGGCTAAACTTCAACTGATGCCAGTATACATTGCTCTGTTGCTGTGCCACTCAGCTATATACACACACTAACAGTCATACAAGTTTGGGTTGGCGATAGCATTCATATACCCATGATCACATATGCAAACATACATGCAATAATAAGCAGCTAAAGAGTCATATTTTGATGTCCATCTGCAGGCATATATCTGAACACACACCATGGATAAGCATGCAGAAATACATACATATACATCTAAACGCCTGAATGCAGACACATGCCTATACATACACAGCTCTAAGGAATATATGTCACAGCACTGATCACTATGTATAACACAGACTTGATCTTCAACAATTTGTGTGTTTTGGATGAAGGTTTGCTCTCATGCATCTTTGGCAGTGGTAATAGTATGATAACGCAGTTATTTCTGATACTGGGCATAGGAGGAAGAACTGCAAAATGCACAAGTGGTGCACACTCAAGCAACATCAAATGAAACTAATTCTATAACATTATACAGTTGCAAGTATGCTGGTTCTCTGCCTGCCTCTGACAAAATGGCAAAGTTTTTATGCACTACATTGGGTTTTGATATTTATAGCCACACATTATATATCTATAGATTTAAAGGAAGGTGTACCTTTTGCAGGTGTATGAGCAAACAGGTACATCATGTTACCTATAAATATTTAAGAGTTAACACGAATACAGTGATTGCTTGAAACACAGCAGCACAGATATGTCACGTAAAAAAGAGATGCAATTGTGCATCGACATATAAGGTACTCTGCACTGTTTTGCTCTTCTCTGCTAATATGCTCACAGATATATTGCATCAAATATGCATATCTGATGCAATCTGCTACATGTTTCTTAACTGTATGTTCAGTGAATGATTATTAACAAGGTGTATCAGATAAATTAAATACATCATAGCATGAACAAACATAAATAGGAATTTTGTGTGACCATCATTAGGTTCAGCTCCTGCTTCTCTCATTACACATTTTCTGAGAAAATACCAATACTTGAATGATGACCCGTCTTTTACCGGTCACATTTTCAATAAGTATGTACATCATCAGTTAGTTCTTTTTGTCTTCACAGAAAAAGCTGAGAAAACACCTACTTATTTTCATTTCTGAACATTCATGAGAGCTTAGCCAACTATATTCTTCTATACTGAATCATCTAAAAATGCCACATTTCTGTTTTTGCACTAAAATACGGGCTCTGTAGTATTTATTAGCTTTTGCGTACCCAGTCAAAACCTCCTGTAATCTTATCACCTGCTTACCTTTATATGCAGTTGGACAGCCAAATATTGGAGACTTGAAGCTGATCCAGTGGTTAGGTAATGGTTATGATTTGATACATAAAAATAAATCCAAACATCTGAAGTATTGTTTTAGTCCAAACCAGGAGTCCTAGAACTGCTATTTTCGTCTCTTTTCTGCTTTTCATCTGTTTTAAACTTTCTAAGAATATCTGTGTTCTCTTCTTCTATTCCTTGTAACAAAATATATTTTCTTGATTTCTGCCTCTGTTTCTGTTCCACTGTCAGCAGTTTGCTAAATCCACATCAGGGGAAAGTGGGCTCTCCTAATATATTTCAGAAATCACCAAGCGAGGCAAAAGCGTCCGTAATAGAAATAATTGCTTGTAGCTTCTTCTCTTCTCCCAGTCTGGTAAACCCAGATTAGAATACCTGGTGTATCTGAGGTAGTACAATAGATATTTTAAAACTGTCTTCTTGCTGGAAAACAAAGGAAGACAAAAGTATGCTTGCCTTCTGATTTAATTTAATTTATTTTTAACATTAGGTTTAGTGTGAATTATCAGAGTTTTAAGAGCAGGAAATGGGAGGTAATACAGATTCCCAAAAGCATCTCTTGTTTTGTAACTTGTTTTATCCACTTTTTGATAATTAAACACATATATATTCCAGGTTGGTAACTTACTCATTTGTTAGTAAGAAGGTTAAAAAAATCCCACAACTGAGTGTGTGATCTTTACAGGCAGAAATTAATTTTGCTGGGAATTCTGTCTTCAGCTATCCCTTCTGGCTTACCAACAACACTGAAGAACTCCATTCCCTCCTGTCCTAACCTGAAGCTGGTGGAATCCACATTAAAAAAGATTCTGAGATCTGAAAGGTGAAGGTGCAAAGCAGAATGAAGCCTTAGAGGGATTTAAGGAACATGGATGAGCCCAAATCTTTAGGAGGAAGAGCTGCTGAAGAGAAAGCAGGTTTCCTCTAGGTACTGCTGAATAACCTGCCTCACATCCTTTTCTGCACATGATATATGCCCATGTCTCCTGACATTCAAAGAAGAAAAAAAGCACCAGGAGAGAAAGAGATTTATTACACAGGCCCCTGCAAATTACTAGCAGTGTAGCTGTCTCACAGGCTCAGCTGGGTCCTAAAACCTGTCCGATTGTCATCAGCACCACCCCTGATGATTTTTTCCTAGTAGTCTAGAAACCAGCTCCTGGGTCTAAAAGCCCTAAATATTTTTACACCTGTCATTTTTTTAACTGTCATGCTTCGCAGCTGCTGCTTTGCAATATTTAAATAAAACTGAAAACTGCAAAAAGCAGCTGTTTGTATTTTAAGACATTGTCAGTTCTTTTCATTAGATAACTTAGAAAATGTGTATGTATGAGCAGGAAAACTAACAAACAGACGAGAAAAGGTAATGCATAAAGATGTGTTAATTCTGATACTATAGTAAATTATCTAAGAGGCAGGCATATGCTTAATAGCTCACAAATACAACATAAGTATCGATCAGGTAGATTCAGATACAAATGTTTTTGGTGACATCAGCATGGCAGCAAAATGGCAGTTATCAGACAGAGAAATTATGAAAAAAGTCTTATTCATGAAAAGGCAAAGATCATACCTTCTATTTCAGTGTTACCACCCACATACGTAATGTCATGTATTGAAATGAAAAAAAAATTAAAATCAAATGCAAACAGAAATTACTGTTGGATCATAGCATATAATGTTTCACACACAGAACCACACACACATGTGAGTGTGTGTGTGTGTGTGTGTGTGTGTGTGTGTGTGTGTGTGTGTGTGTGCGTGTGTGTGTGCGTGAGCCTAATTTTACTTGATTTACTAGCGGAAGAAGTTCAAAACATGCTGCTTGCTGTTACCTCCAGAGCCTTTGGTCTGGTTATCTGAGAGTGAAGTTAAAGCTGACTCTTGCTTCTGAAGATAATCACATTTCAAGGTACAGAATTCAGAGGAAAAAAATCATATATCAAAGAAACAGCACTCAAAATAGCTAAAATAATCAGATGTGGAGGATACTGTATACATAATATTAGCACAATATTTCATGAATCCTAATGCTGGATAGGAACCTTGGAGTGTCTGCCAAAACACTGTGATGCACATAACAGAAGGGAACACAGAACAGAAGGTCCAAGAAACTGAACCCAAATAACTATAATGCTAAAAAGAATGTTACTTTAAGCATTTAAAACAAACACTGTAACTTAATTGTTTTTCTCAGGTACAGCATCTTGTTTTGGTGTGTGTGTGTGTGTGTGTGTGTGTGTGTGTGTGTGTGTGTGTGTGTGTGTGTGTGTGTGTGTGTGTGTGAGTGTGTGTATGCATGTATGTGGGAGGACTTACACTTTATTTTATTTATTTTTTTAGCAGATAGCTGGGATTGAACCTCAAGACCCCCTTTAATCCATGACCTAATATATTATATATAATTTAATTGTTGATGTCAAAGTATAGCGTAAGTAATTGCATCATTATATTATTAGCAAATTTCCAACCAATGTGGAGAGGATAAGTGCTAACATCAATCACATACAAGATTTTTGCAAAGCATGATACTAGATTATGTAGTACCAGTATACAGTTGCTAAGAGAAATATGCAGGACTTGAAAATATGCCAATAACAGCTCAAAACAGATGAACAACAGTAATGTCAGAATACTGGTGATTATAACTTCACCTAAAATGTTATAGTTATTTATATTAGGAATTTAAGGTGATTAGAGAACAAGACCAAGGGAACAGTTTAGATATGGTGGCCAGGTAATATATTTTATTGAGTTAAAAGAGAAAAGTGAGGCAATGAAAAAGTATTGTCATCAGTTTTAAATGAGAAACATGAGCTGTTCTTCCCTCTTGTGAATGTAGAGGGTACATTTTCTGCAAAATGAATTTCAATTAAACAACTTAATTTGCAGTAACCAGCTTTAATATAGCTATGCTAGCATTTTTGTTAGTTATGGTTTGAATGCAGCCACTGAAAAGTCATTAGCAGTACAGTTTAAGAAAAGAATAAGAATAGCTTTATTATTTATTTTTATTTCATTGAATTTTATTTACCTGGTTACCTCTTCTGGGTCAGGCTGAGTTTTAGAGATGACACAGGGAGAAAACTCCTAACTGCGGAAGTAAATACAAGCAAAACAATTACATAAAATATTAAAAATATGCAACACCTAGTAATCATTCACTTTTTACAACAGCAAAAGCAGGTTTCAAAATGACACACTGTTGGAATGATAGCTGTATAATGAGACAAAGGAAAATAAAAAAAAATTAGATATTGATCTATAAATAGCACAATATACCATGTGCTGCACAGTATATGGAAGCAATCATACAGCATTTTCTTCTGTACCCTTTGTATAAACAGCTTGAAAGAACCTAAAAGGCACAAAGATGCCTTATTGTAGACACTAGAGAGTTATACAACTTAAACTATTCAGAAATGCTTCAGAAACAACTTGTATGTTGTTTCTTACTGATTCCTAAGAGGTGACTTCTGTCTGGTCTACAAGACAATACCTGACCCAGTTCCACCTGAAAGATATGCCTTCAATGTACCAATGGGAGGGGGCAAACAACAGATCAGGGGGCCTAATACAAAAGCTAGAAATCAGTAATAGGAAAATGAGACAGATATGTACACAACACCTTACAAGATTAATAACCTTTCCCTTACAATCAGAAATCAATCGTGCTATACATATGGGAAGTAGAAAATATGAATATGGGCTTATGTCAATCAAATTTCTTGAAGGACTGTTGGTTTTAAACCTGGCAATTGAACCTATAAAACTACTAGGTTCATACAGTCAGCACCACACAGAGTGAACAGACTTATATTCCATAATAAATGGTAAACCACTACGAATACATATTCATAATCTGTACCACAAGCATTTAGCTGATATATGCATAAAACCTACCCCAGGATTCAGTAAGGGTCCATGCAGGAATAGCTTATTCCTGCATGGAAATGACCGTTTAAGAGCAGCACGGCAGTGGCCATGCATAGTTATGAAGGCGTGCTGCCTCTGCTCCTAAATGGATATGGAGTATGGATGAGTGCAGGGGGAGTGTCCTAGAGCAGAGCTCTCACAATATACACACCCCTGCACTCAAGAATTGCCGTTCGGTAATTACAGTGAGCGAGAATGCTCATAGGGGGTTGCGTACCTCTCAACTGTATAAATCTTCCCAGAATGTCCAGATTTTTCACTCATACTTTTGGCCTGTACCTTATTTGTCCTGGCAAATCATAGAGATGATTTCAGGATTGAAGTTGTTAAATAATGGCATACATTTGAGTTTCAGACTCAATATCCTACAGAAAAGTTATATTAAAACAAATCCTGTTACTCTAGCAACTCTCTTAAGTTTATAAGAAGAATATTTAAAATAAGTCCCTAGTTGTACCTCATTTTGTCAAGCTTTGTCCCGATATCTTGCATGAAGAGGTTGAGAGGTATGGGAAGTTGCTAGGATGTCTGCCAAATGTGCAGATGCATGCAGAAATCCACAGCAATAAGTGAAACCTGTCCCTTCCTAGAGAAAATAACATTAGAAATAGTTTTTTATCAAACAGATTAAATTTAACCGTAGCTGCGCGGGTTTGCCCATTGCTTAGCTACACATACTGTAGCTTAAATAGCACAAGAAGATAAATAGCAAGAAACATTTAGTTGAAGCAATACTGCAATAGTGTAGTGATCAGAGCTTCCCAGTTCAATCCTTGCTGTAGTAAATCTCATTTTCCATGTGAAAGCAATTTATGATCTTTTTTTGCCGTATAACCTACTAAATAACATATATTTGTGAACTGGAGTACTGCATTAAGTGCAGATGTGAGGTGTCATTGTAATAATGTGGTAAAATCCACAGATAAACACAAGTGCCCCATGCAGTATACGTACACATGAATCAGGGATACTAAAAGTTATAATGTGTAATGAATGATAAATCCATGCCATACAGCAAATAGTGTAAAAAATGTATAAAGTGTCCATATCTACCATTTTCCCATGACCCATGTTTCTTTTCTTTCTAAATTAGTGCAGGGGGAAGTGGGAGTAAGCACCTTTAAGCAGTAGTAAGTGGGTTTAAGCCTGTTTGTGTGAGGGTAAGCAATGCCTACACAAGTTAATCAATTTAGAAGCTAACTGAGTATATGAAACTGTAACCAGAAGTTAGCATTACTTACCATCACACAAACCCTCGCAAACTCGCTTACAACTGCTTAAAAGTGCCTTAATTACTCTGTATCCAACAGCCCCTGTTCTGCCCAGCAACAAAATAAAGAGCCCTTGCAGGTCTTGAACCCAGGACCTGTACACTATAGTCACAGCAGTTAACCAGTAAGCCATCACAGCTGTACATAAAAGTGAGGTATACCCAAACAGATCCTCATTATAGTAAAATCACAATTTACATGTGAAAGGAATTTATAAACAGTTTTATGTTGTATAACCTACTAAATAACATATATATGTGAACTGGAGTACTGCATTAAGTCCAGATGTGAGGTGTCATTGTAAAAAAGTGGTGAAATTCCCCAAGAAACACAAGTACCCCTACAGTGTACCTACACATGAATCACAGATACTAAACAAATATATAACATGTAATGAATGATAAATCAATGCCAAACAGCAAATAATATGCAAACTTAAAAATAAGCAACACTAAGCATTACATACCTCTGTTTACTCTGTGTAAGAAATGCGTAGCCCAGCTAAATCGATTTGCCCATTGGTATGCCATTTTTAGCAATGCCAACCATAGGTAAGCAGGTTTGCCCATAGCTTAGCATTTTCAAAACCCTCCAATCACGGCAAAGTGCAGCCCTATTTAAACCCCACAGGTGGGAATACATCTCATAACTGGTTGCAGCTTCCTCCTGTAGGCACAATGCCTGGTGTCAGAGAAGGATCATGCTTCCGAGCGCAGCACTGGGACATCCAGGGCTCCACGGTCATGGCCGGATTACTGGTAAAAGACCATGAAGAGAGACTGCTGCAGGGCCAGTACCAGGGTTTCCAATATAGAGTGGAAGCCTGGGACTGTCTCGCCCATGACCTCACCAGTACCACTGGCATCCCTCGAACTGGTGAGCAGGTTAGGCATCACTATGCCAACCAGAAACGGAGAAAGAGGGAGCTGTTAGATCAGTGGATCCAAGAAGCTAGGCAGGGTGATGTCCCAGCAGTATGTAAGTACTCATCCTACTACCTGTTTAATAATTGCAAGCTCATGTATATTATGGATGGGTATGGCTAAATATTCCTTTTATGTCTTTGACAGCGGCAACAGAGTGGGCTGTGAATCAGGAATCCCATGCTTGTAGGCTGTAGAGGCTGCATCGCAAGGCAGGTTAGTAATAATCTTGCATGTACTGTGATAAGAAATGAATCTAAAAGTAGTAGAAAGTTAATTGCCAGTATAAAACCTGTATTGTGTATGGCATGTACTGAATAAACCAGACACTATGTCAGGAAGAGTATCATATAGGTTGTATGTAAATAAAAGGGTAACAGCCTGGCAATAAAGGTCTAACTCCTGGACTGCTTGTGTTTACTCTGGTATCATATGATAATGTAGTGTTGCATTCTCTTAATAGTACTGTTGTATTTAGCACTGTTACCCACACTGTGCTACGTAAATGAAATGTGTACGAATGTCTGTATATGACTGTTGTAATCACAAGGTCATATTCTACAACTGAGAGAGACTTAGACAGAAAACAGTGAAAAGATACACAACAAAAATCTAAATAGCACACTCAACTAAGATATAAACTGTTGTATTTTTAGCACACACAGCCATGGTTTGAATCCTGGGAGTGGTAGTAAGCTGTATGCAGAATCCTACCCTTCAACTGTACAGATTTTGTCAGAAAGTTCAGATAATTGGCTTACATTTCTTGCCTGTCACCCCGTCACCCTTGCAAATCAGTGGGGTGATCCCAGAAGTTTAGGCAACAAATAATGACATACAACTGATTGTCAGACATCATAACCATCAGAAATATATCTATAAGAACAAACCTGTCACTCTAGCAACTCACCAAAATGTTATGAGCGTAATATGCAAAGTATGTCCCATCTCTACTCCCATGTTGTGAAGCTATGGCCAGAGTGTGTGAAGTAACAGAGTGAGACGTATGTACATAACAATAAAGTGGAATCTGGTAATATTTTTGGCAACATTCAGGTAGTATTAACAAACATTCCCTCCACAGCTGTGTCAGATAAGAAAACGGTGCCTGGAAACAAAAGATTGAAATCCTGGACTGGTACTGTTTAGTCTGGTATTGTATGGAATTGTTAGTGTTGCAGTTTCTCTGAATAATAATGTATTACTCGTCACTGTCACCCACACTGTGTTACATAATAAAACTGTCTCGGAATCCCTGTATAAGAGTGTTGTAATTACAAGGTCAGATTGTAAAACCATGGGTGACGTATAGACAGAAATCAGTGAAAAGATACACAGCAATATCTAAGTAGCACACTCAGCTGTGATGTACACTGTTTTATTTTTAGCGGACACAGCCATGGTTCGACTCCTGGGAGTGGTAGTAAGCAGTATGCAGAATCATACCCCTCAACTGTACAGATTTGTTCAGAATGTCCAGATAATTGGTCCATATCCGCTGCCTGTTACCCTGACCCCTGGCAAATCAGTGTGATGATCTCTGACATTTAGGCAGCATTTAATGACATATAACTGACTGTCAGACCTGTAAATATTCAGAAAATGTATATGAAAACAAATCTGTCATTGTAGCAACTGACCAAAGGTTTATGAGGGCAATTGCCAAAATATGTCCCAGTTTCACCTGCATGTTGTCAGGCCTTGACCAGAGTGTGTGCAATAAGAGATTGAGATCTATGTGCATAACAACAACCTGAAATCTGGGAATATGCGTAGAGACAGTCAGGTAGTGTTAACAAACAATACCACCACAGGTATACCAGGTAAGAGGTGTATACTGCAGGTAAATTACAGTCAACGTATATAGTTGTCTACAAACATACCACTATCCAAACTAAAGCCATAGGGTAGTGTAATAATACCTGTAAGGTACAGATTACAGCAGTGACTATGAAAGTATTGAGAACTACTGGGATATACAGGTTGTTAATTGACATCTCTCTCTCCCTCACACCATATCTGCAACAATAATCTAAATACACAACTCGATGGGTATGTGTACAATTAAATCTACTGTTGGGACATATGTCCTATTGTTTGATAAATATTGAAATTTGTTTCTATGCATGTGCCATGTTGAAATACTCCCACATTGGTAACATGCTGCCATCTTTGTAACCTGCATGCTGTTGTAATCGCCACTGTGGTTCCATATATGCAGGTGTTTTGTTTGCTATGCAACTGTTCCATATCTGGTGTTTTGGGTTAAAAGGAATATCTATGCATGCTGTTATACCTAATCCTGGAATGTATTGACTATTACTAACCCACATATATTTTAAAATTGAAACACCATAGCACGTTTGGGAAGGCCAGTCCCAGCGGACCCACCTCTCCCACCTCATTTGGCTGTGGCACTGGGCACCAGCATATCTGGGGCCCATCCTGGGACCTTCTTGTCCGCTGGTCCTGCACCACCTTCGGGTGGAACCGCCTCAGGGGATGGGGATGGGGATCCCACCCCCCCCGGGAGTGGGTGTGGACAGGAAACTGTCACCCGTCATCAAGTCCGGGATCTGGTGCGTAGCAAGTTCTGTAGGAAGTTTGAAGATCAGCTACACCAGCTTGAGAGCTGAGTGGCACATTTAGAGGGTCAACCTGCCCCTCCTACCCAGCCCCAAGCACAGCCACCTTTGGGGCCATGAAGGCGGAGTTGTGACTGCCCATGGGTGGGGACTTTAGTCCCACTGTTTCCATTTGGAGGCTCATGGGCTTCTGACTTCTGAACACCTCTCCCCATGAAAGGTATTTACCCCTCACATGTGTCATATACCACCACTGTATGCTGTCTTGTCTGTCTTGTCTGTTATCCTACCCAACCTACCTCCCCAAATAGACCTACTATCCTTCCCCAACATCCCACTCTCATCTTAAAAAAAAGCAATCTGTTCCCAAAAAAAAATCTCGCCCCATACATAGCTGTCCATTTTGCACAAGTGTCCACTGGACATATATAATCTGGTGTAATTGGCTTCACAACATATTATTGTTGTCCTCACCCCTCTCTCAGGGGTTTGAGTGTCCAAATCTACCTCCAAATCAGTGTATATGCACAGCTGTTGCTGTAGAAGAAATGGGCAGCTATGGACCTTCCCTACACCCATCCTGCACATCCCTAGCTATTTTCCCTAGTGTCTATCCCTCTTTGTACCCCTTGTTCACCACTTTCCTATCACCCCTTTTTCTTTTCTTTTAAAGTAATTAACGCAGGGGTAAATGGGAATAAGCACTTTTAAGCAGCAGTAAGTGGGTTTAATCCTGTTTGCGTGGGGTTAAGCAATGCGCACACAGAATAAGCAATTTTGAAGCTAACTCTCTGTACGCATATGTAACCGGAAGTTAGCATTGCTTACAGTTGCACAAACCCACGCAAACCCACTTACAGCTGCTTAAAAGTGCCTTAATCACTCTGTATCCAACAGCCCTTGTTCTGCCCAGCAAAAAAGTCTCAAACCCAAGACCCTGCACACAATAGCCTAAGTGCTTTACCACTAAACAATGTTAGATATAAGTAACTCTGATGTTTTCTCAAGTATATCATCCAGCACATTCAACAATAGAGGAAATGTATTTATATATGTAGATGTATGTGTATCTCTCTCTCTCTCTCTCTCTCTATATATATATATATATATATATATATATATATATATATATATATATATATATATATATATATATATATATATATATATATATATATATATATATATATAGATATATATATATATATATATATATATATATATATAATATATAAGAGAACACAACAAATACATATATGACCAAAGGTACCGTTAATGGGGGTGAGGCAGCCCAATTTAAGTACCTCTTGTAATTATTCATATCATCCTCTCCTCCACAGCTAAACAGATCTGCCTTGCAACACAATGC